>NC_057391.1:56366899-56557555 GCF_019320065.1 Cervus canadensis | reverse complement strand
CTTTCCCTCCCCCCACCTCCAACTTCCCCCTCTTTCACCCCCTTCTGTGTCCAGCTTTGTCAGTGATCACACTCATATGGCTTGGGTTACCTAGAGCCTCTGGTTTTCCACCCATCCACTGATTTAATAATTCCTTTTAGCACATACCCACTGGGTCCAGTACATAGTAGGTACATTTCCTAATTTTTCCATTTGGGAAATTTCTATTCATTACTCAAGTTTGCTCCAGCACCATCTCTCCAATGCGGTCCCACTGCCTTCTCTGGAGAGTTCAGCAATAGGCCCTCTTAAGGAGACCCCAGTCCTTTTTACCAAAGCTTTGAAATCTTAGAAGCAGTGTATTAGGGAAATCCCTGAGTAGAATTCAGTGGTGGGCCTTGCTACTACCTTTTCTCCTCCTCTGTGGGACTCTAAAAGGCCCAAGAATCAGAAAGGAAGCCTTTAGCAGAGAGCACTTTTGGCAGGTGGCAGCTGGGTGGAAACCCATCAAGAAACGTTCAATGGTCTCCCAGCAAATCCCCTTCAGTTCAGTCAGTTCAGTCACTCAGT
The DNA here is from genome assembly GCF_019320065.1 of Cervus canadensis. NCBI lineage: Eukaryota > Metazoa > Chordata > Mammalia > Artiodactyla > Cervidae > Cervus > Cervus canadensis. The sequence continues at coordinate 56,557,006 of NC_057391.1, read as the reverse complement.
CGTGTCTGACTCTTTGCAACCCAATGAATCACAGCACAGCAGGCCTCCCTATCCATCACCAACTCCCGGAGTTTACCCAAGCTCATGTCCATCAAGTCGGTGATGCCATCCAGCCATCTCATCCTCTATCGTCCCCTTCTCCTCCTGCCCCCAATCCCTCCCAGCATCAGGGTCTTTTTTTTTTTTTTAATTTTTTTTTATTAGTTGGAGGCTAATTACTTCACAACATTTCAGTGGGTTTTGTCATACATTGATATGAATCAGCCATAATTTACACGTATTCCCATCCCGATCCCCCTCCCACCTCCCTCTCCACCCGATTCCTCTGGGTCTTCCCAGTGCACCAGGCCGAGCACTTGTCTCATGCATCCCACCTGGGCTGGTGATCTGTTTCACCATAGATAATATACATGCTGTTCTTTCGAAACATCCCACCCTCACCTTCTCCCACAGGGTCTGTTCTGTACTTCTGTGTCTCTTTTTCTGTTTTGCATATAGGGTTATCGTTACCATCTTTCTAAATTCCATATATATGTGTTAGTATGCTGTAATGTTCTTTATCTTTCTGGCTTACTTCACTCTGTATAATGGGCTCCAGTTTCATCCATCTCATTAGAACTGATTCAAATGAATTCTTTTTAATGGCTGAGTAATATTCCATGGTGTATATGTACCACAGCTTCCTTATCCATTCATCTGCTGATGGGCATCTAGGTTGCTTCCATGTCCTGGCTATTATAAACAGTGCTGCGATGAACATTGGGGTGCACGTGTCTCTTTCAGATCTGGTTTCCTCAGTGTGTATGCCCAGAAGTGGGATTGCTGGGTCATATGGCAGTTCTATTTCCAGTTTTTTAAGAAATCTCCACACTGTTTTCCATAGCGGCTGTACTAGTTTGCATTCCCACCAACAGTGTAAGAGGGTTCCCTTTTCTCCACACCCTCTCCAGCATTTATTGCTTGTAGACTTTTGGATAGCAGCCATCCTGACTGGCGTGTAATGGTACCTCATTGTGGTTTTGATTTGCATTTCTCTGATAATGAGTGATGTTGAGCATCTTTTCATGTGTTTGTTAGCCATCTGTATGTCTTCTTTGGAGAAATGTCTGTTTAGTTCTTTGGCCCATTTTTTGATTGGGTCATTTATTTTTCTGGAATTGAGCTGCAGGAGTTGCTTGTATATTTTTGAGATTAATCCTTTGTCTGTTTCTTCATTTGCTATTATTTTCTCCCAATCTGAGGGCTGTCTTTTCACCTTACTTATAGTTTCCTTTGTAGTGCAAAAGCTTTTAAGTTTCATTAGGTCCCATTTGTTTATTTTTGCTTTTATTTCCAATATTCTGGGAGGTGGGTCATAGAGGATCTTGCTGTGATTTATGTCGGAGAGTGTTTTGCCTATGTTCTCCTCTAGGAGTTTTATAGTTTCTGGTCTTACATTTAGATCTTTAATCCATTTTGAGTTTATTTTTGTGTATGGTGTTAGAAAGTGTTCTAGTTTCATTCTTTTACAAGTGGTTGACCAGTTTTCCCAGCACCACTTGTTAAAGAGGTTGTCTTTTTTCCATTGTATATCCTTGCCTCCTTTGTCAAAGATAAGGTGTCCATAGGTTCGTGGATTTATCTCTGGGCTTTCTATTCTGTTCCATTGATCTATATTTCTGTCTTTGTGCCAGTACCATACTGTCTTGATGACTGTGGCTTGTAGTAGAGTCTGAAGTCAGGCAGGTTGATTCCTCCAGTTCCATTCTTCTTTCTCAAGATTACTTTGGCTATTCGAGGTTTTTTGTATTTCCATACAAATTGTGAAATTATTTGTTCTAGTTCTGTGAAAAATACCGTTGGTAGCTTGATAGGGATTGCATTGAATCTATAGATTGCTTTGGGTAGAATAGCCATTTTGACAATATTGATTCTTCCAATCCATGAACACGGTATGTTTCTCCATCTGTTTGTGTCCTCTTTGATTTCTTTCATCAGTGTTTTATAGTTTTCTATGTATAGGTCTTTTGTTTCTTTAGGTAGATATACTCCTAAGTATTTTATTCTTTTTGTTGCAATGGTGAATGGTATTGTTTCCTTAATTTCTCTTTCTGTTTTTTCATTGTTAGTATATAGGAATGCAAGGGATTTCTGTGTGTTAATTTTATATCCTGCAACTTTACTATATTCATTGATTAGCTCTAGTAATTTTCTGGTAGAGTCTTTAGGGTTTTCTATGTAGAGGATCATGTCATCTGCAAACAGCGAGAGTTTCACTTCTTCTTTTCCTATCTGGATTCCTTTTACTTCTTTTTCTGCTCTGATTGCTGTGGCCAAAACTTCCAACACTATGTTGAATAGTAGTGGTGAGAGTGGGCACCCTTGTCTTGTTCCTGATTTCAGGGGAAATGCTTTCAATTTTTCACCATTGAGGGTGATGCTTGCTGTGGGTTTGTCATATATAGCTTTTATTATGTTGAGGTATGTTCCTTCTATTCCTGCTTTTTGGAGAGTTTTAATCATAAATGAGTGTTGAATTTTGTCAAAGGCTTTCTCTGCATCTATTGAGATAATCATATGGTTTTTATCTTTCAATTTGTTAATGTGGTGTATTACATTGATTGATTTGCGGATATTAAAGAATCCTTGCATTCCTGGGATAAAGCCCACTTGGTCATGGTGTATGATTTTTTTAATATGTTGTTGGATTCTGTTTGCTAGAATTTTGTTAAGGATTTTTGCATCTATGTTCATCAGTGATATTGGCCTGTAGTTTTCTTTTTTTGTGGCATCTTTGTCTGGTTTTGGAATTAGGGTGATGGTGGCCTCATAGAATGAGTTTGGAAGCCTACCTTCATCTGCAATTTTCTGGAAGAGTTTGAGTAAGATAGGTGTTAGCTCTTCTCTAAATTTTTGGTAGAATTCAGCTGTGAAGCCATCTGGTCCTGGGCTTTTGTTTGCTGGAAGATTTTTGATTACAGTTTCGATTTCCTTGCTTGTGATGGGTCTGTTAAGATCTTCTATTTCTTCCTGGTTCAGTTTTGGAAAGTTATACTTTTCTAAGAATTTGTCCATTTCATCCAAGTTGTCCATTTTATTGGCATAGAGCTGCTGGTAGTAGTCTCTTATGATCCTTTGTATTTCAGTGTTGTCTGTTGTGATCTCTCCATTTTCATTTCTAATTTTGTTAATTTGGTTCTTCTCTCTTTGTTTCTTAATGAGTCTTGCTAATGGTTTGTCAATTTTGTTTATTTTTTCAAAAAAACAGCTTTTAGCTTTGTTGATTTTTGCTATGGTCTCTTTAGTTTCTTTTGCATTTATTTCTGCCCTGATTTTTAAGATTTCTTTCCTTCTGCTAACCCTGGGGTTCTTCATTTCTTCCTTCTCTAGTTGCTTTAGGTGTAGAGTTAGGTTATTTATTTGGTTTTTTTCTTGTTTCTTGATGTAAGCCTGTAATGCTATGAACCTTCCCCTTAGCACTGCTTTTACAGTGTCCCATAGGTTTTGGGTTGTTGTGTTTTCATTTTCATTCATTTCTATACATATTTTGATTTCTTTTTTGATTTCTTCTATGATTTGTTGGTTATTCAGAAGCGTGTTATTTAGCCTCCATATGTTTGAATTTTTAACAATTTTTTTCCTGTAATTGAGATCTAATCTTACTGCACTGTGGTCAGAAAAGATGACTGGAATGATTTCAATTTTTTTGTAAAAATTCTTTTCTTAAGGCTTGTGTTAAAGCATGCTCAACTTTATCAAACCATGTATTAGATAGACAAGACCCACCACGAAAGGACAGACTAGGTGAAAGATTATAGATAGGAGAAATCCAGCCAGTTTTGTCATCTCAAGGCAATTTAATGACCAAAAATCCTAACCACTAATATTTTTCCTGTAAATAAGAAAAATAAATTTAATAGTAGCAGAGAAAATCCTAGTCTATCTTTTGGAATATCAGTGTTCTATAAGGCAATTTATGAATCATGGGTCAACCTCTTCATCTGATGGATAACAGGCTATGGAACTGAGAGACTGAATGTCTGCAAGATCACCTGTGTAATTAGTAGCAGATTATTTACTTCCAACCCACTGCTGGCTTCCTTCTATTATACTGTACACTTTTGTAAGATAGATCAAGATTGAGTATAAATATTTGGCAATGTTATGTTTTCTTGATAGACATTTATTTTATTTTAGGATTTATCCATAAAAACAGTTACTGACTTGAAAATACTTATGTATTTCTGATTTTACAGATGTCATTTCAACAAAGTATTTGAATGTGTCTTCTGCTTTGGAATGCTAGATGTTTACATTTCAAAATACTCAATTAAATTCCGTGCATCTTCATTGCACATTACTCAAGAACATAAATTATTTTAACCAAATTATTCTAAAATAGTAAAACAAACATTTGATTCATAAATTTGTTCATTGTTCTTTACTGTTAACAGGTGCTTAGTGTTGTACTTATGCATAACACAAGGGGTTAAGTCCTCTTAGACCAAAATATACTTTATAAAGTAAAAGGAAAATAATTTTGTAGATTAAAAAATCAAGAATATGCATAGGGTATTTTTCAGTATGCAAACAAATAGATTCTGTAAGGCTTTCAGCAGAATACAATATTCTGCAGTGGGGGCATAACTTAAAGTATTAGCTTTTTTACTCTACTTGAGGCAATTTTGCTTTCAAAGTAACAAAATACATTCTCATATGTGTTTAAATAAAATAGCTTTTCATAGTTCATTTGCCATAAATATAATTTGCATAACCAGTTAACTTCAGTATTTACCTGAAAGAATGTATCCTTTCGGCTTAGAGATATGCTCATGAAAAGTGACACATAACTTTCTGAAATTCTATCAAACAAGCAATCTTGACTTTCTCTGTCAGGCTTAAAAAATAAAACAGGTATGGAATTAAAACAATTAATATTACAATTTAAAATTAGAATTTGTTTACATAATGTCAGTAATTCTATCTATTCTCAAAAGGCAGATCAGTTGCTATAATGGAATGAGCCTGGGTTTTTGGCATCATGCAGACCTGAATTTAAATGCTGGCCCCATTATTCATTAGCTGCACTATCCTGGGCAAGTCCTAGTTTCCTTATCTGCAAATGTAGGTAATATATACATGCCTTAAAGTAGTATCTTAAAATTCAATTGGGACAAGGATCCCATTTTGTTTGACTTTTTAAAGCCCTCAGTGTGCCTGGCACACAGAAAGCATACCAATGTTTGATGAATTAATAAAGTTTCTTGAATAGTGGTTGGCATGCAGAAGGCTGTCAATGACATAGTTACCTTCTATCACTCTATAGCCATTCCAAATCCTTTATAATAAGTAACTCAGCACGAAATTAAAGCAATTACTGGAATGAGACAGCCATAGCCAGAACTAGTAAAATTGTGACATGATAGACTAAAAACAAAGTAGAATGTCATAAGAATGAAGAAATCTATAGATAATGATACTGTTAACATTATAGTAAAGTCTTAAGGTAGCATCTTGAATTCTTGCTCTATTAAGCAATGAGTAGATGAATTAAGAGTCCAAATTCATTTATGATATCAACAGTAGAACCACAAGCTGGCATTAATAGGTTTTGGTAATAAACACCAAAAATGATTAAATTCAGTGGTAATTTTCTATCAAATTAGCAAACCATATGAGCTGGGATTCATAAATGTATAGTATCTTAGAACTAAAATGGAAGTTAGATATCACCTAGGTTAAATCTCTCTAATTTAGTGATGGCAGTACTGTCCAGAAAGCTTAAGAGCATTATTTAAGGTTATACACAGTTAACTATTATTGATGCTGATGCTCAAATACTTTGGCTACCTGATGTGAAGAATTGACTCACTGGAAAAGACCCTGATGCTGGGAAAGATTGAAGGCAAGAGGAGAAGGGGACAACAGAGGATGAGATGGGCTGGATGGCATCATTGACTCGATGGACATGAGTTTGAGCAACCTCTGGGAGCTGGTGATAGACAGGGAAGCCTGGCATGCTGCAATCCATAGGGTTGCAAAGAGTCGGACACGACTGAGCAACTGAACTGATACACAGTTAAGTAACTGAAATCCAGACTAGAATCCAGGTCTCCTAACTCCCAATACAGCTCTCATGCTTCTGTAGTAAGTTTGCAGATGGAGATAGCAGCAGAAACAATAATGATAATATTAATAGCTAAAAATTATGGATCATTTATATAATGGGAAGTAGTTCTAAGATTTAGGGTTGTATGAGAATTAAATGAGATTATATATAATTTACTAGTGAATAAAGTTGGCATGTTTCAGCTACACAACTTACAATCATGTATGAAGGAATATCTAGACAGAAAGTTTCAGAACATGTCTTTGATTAATACAATTCAGTGTAATGTACACACCAAACATACTTCCACAGGAGACTTGAGTAGCAAAATAGTATGGTAAATTTTTATACATGTTTTGGTATGCTTGAAAAGAAAAGTCATCCTACAGCTGGTGGATATTCAAGTTACTGATATGCTCATTAGATCTAGCTGTTTAACACATGTTATATCATTCTCGCATTCCAGGAATAAAGGTCATTGGTCAGGCTGTATAACCCTTTTAATATGCTGCTGAATTCAGTTTCCTAATATTTTGTTGAAGGCTTTTGTATCAATATCCATCAAACAGGATATTGATCTGTACATTTTTTTTTTTTGTATTATCTTTAGCTTTGGTATCACGGCAATACTGGTCTCATAAAATGAGCTAGGAGTATTCCCTCCTCTTCAGGTTTTTTTTTTTTTTTTTTTTTTAGAAGAGTTTGAGAAGGACTGGTGTTAATTCTTCTTTAAATATTGGCAGAATTCATCAGTGAAGTCATTTGGTCCAGGACTTTCTTTGTTGGGAGGTTTCTGATTACTGATTTAATCTCCTTACTAGTCATAGATCTATTCAGATTGTCTATTTCATTATTCAGTCTTGGAAAATTATGTATTTCTAGGAACTTGTCCATTTTACACAGGCTATCCAGTTTGTTATTTTATGTTTGCTCACAGTCCACTTAATCCTTCTTATTTCTTGCTGATAGTAAAGTTCCTACTTTCATTTGACTGTAATTTGAGTCCTCTTACTCCTGCTGCTGCTGCTGCTGCTAGGTCACTTCAGTCGTGTCTGACTCTGTGCAACCCCATGGACAGCAGCCCACCAGGCTCCCCTGTCCACAGGATTCTCTAGGCAAGAATACTGGAGTGGGTTGCCATTTCCTTCTCCCTTACTCTTGCTAGAGGTTTGTCAATTTGATTGATCTCAAGGAATAACTTTTTGATTTTATTGCTTTTCTCTACTATTTTTCAATTCTCTATTTTATTTATCTCCACTCTAATCTATTCATTCCTTCCTTCTGTTAACTAAGGGTTCAGTTTGTCATTCTTTTTCTAGTTCTTACCTAGGTAAATTTAGGTTGTTGATATATTGTTTATTGATTTGTTTAAAACTATAAATTTCTCTTTTAGCACTGCTTTTGTTTTTCCCTGCGAGTTTTGGTATGTTCTGCTTTTGTTTTCATTTGTCTCAAGCTATTTTCTAATTTTCCCTGTGATTTATTCTTTGAGTTATTGGTTGTTTGGGAACTCTTATACATTAATGGCAACTCATTCTAGTAATCTTGCCTGGAAAATCCCATGGCTAGAGGAGCCTGGTGGGTTACAGTCCATGGGATTGCAAAAGTGTTGGACATGACTGAGTGACTAAGCAACGACAACAACTGGTCTTTATTATTTCCTTTCTTCTGCATACTTTGGGTTTTCATTTGTTTTTCCAGTTTCCTACACTAGAAGCTGGGCTCATGGTTTATGAGAACACTCCGTATTTCAAATCTAGGCATCTTAATGCTTTAAATTTCCAAATACTGCTTGAGGTATATCCCCCAAATTTAATCTGCATTTTCATTTTCAATAAGCTCAAAATACTTTTCAATTTCTCTATTGATTTCTGCTTTGACCCATAGTTCCTGAGAAGTATGTTAGTTTCCAAATATTTGAGGATTTTCCAGATAGCTTTCTGTTATCCATTTACAATCTAATTCCATTTTGGTCTAAAAACATGACCTGAACTCTTTTAATTTTATTAGAATGTTTCCCTAGCCCAGAATATAGTTGGTAAAGATTTAATATGTACATGAGAAAAACGTGTATTCTACTGTCATTAACAGGAATGCTTAATAAATATCAATTAAATACATAAAGTTGGTTAACAAAGTGTTGCTCAAATCATCTATATCATTCTGTATCATTAACTGATTTCTGTACATTCTACCAATTACTGAGACGGAGGTGCTGAAATATCTAACTGTATTTATAGATTTGTCTAGTTCTCTTTTAAGTATTAAATTTTTTATTAAATGTGTTTCAAAGCATTTTAATTAGGTATATAAATATTCCATTGTTATGTCATAATGATGAATTGACTACTTTGTGTTTATGTTAGTCACTCAGTCATGTCCAACTCCTTGCAACCCTATGGACTGTAGCCTGCAAGGTTCCTCTGTCCATGGAATTCCCCAGGCAAGAATACTGGAATGGGTAGCCATTCCCTTCTCCAGGAGATCTTCCAGACCCAGGGATTGAACCTGGGTCTCCTGCATTGGAGGCAGATTCTTTACTATCTGAGCCACCAGGCTCATCATACAGTTACTCTTCCCTGGTAACATTCTTTGCTTTCAGATTTACTCTGTATGATGAGTTCAAAAAAGTTGTTATTTTTGTGGGTTACATATGGCTTATCATTGATATTTTATGGGTATAAGTGACACACTCTCCAGGCTTCTGAATCATTTTGAGGGCCAAACTCCCATGGACAATTTTGAAACCTTTAAGGGTATATCATTACTAGAATTCTTCTAGTTAAACATCATCAGGGAAACTTTTATCATTAGCTACACATTGGCCAGCAATTTTTGTTTTCACTATGAATATAACAATAAACAATACTAATGATAGATGTATCCACTGAACACTTAGCATATACCCTATATACCATTTAAATAACTTCTATGTAAACAAACAACTTTAAATGCATTTTCTAACTCCCAATAAACAGATAAAATAGGTAACCATCTCAACCTCTGTTGTTTCCTTCTCCTCCCGCCTTCAATCTTTCCCAGCATCAGGGTCTTTTCAAATGAGTCAGTTCTTCACATCAGGTGGCCAAAGTATTGAAATTTCACCCTAACTACTGGGAAAACCAGATTTAAAATTTTAATTTCTTGGATTCAGTTCAGTTCAGCTCAGTTCGGTCACTCAGTCGTGTCTGACTCTTTGTGACCCCATGAACTGCAGCACGTCATGCAACCATCTCATCCTCTGTCATCCCCTTCTCCTCCCGCCTTCAATCATTCCCAGCATAAGGGACTTTTCAAATGAGTCAGTTCTTTGCATCAGGTGGCCAAAGTACTGGAGTTTCAGCTTCAGCCTCAGTCCTTCCAATGAATATTCAGGACTGATTTCCTTTAGAATGGACTGGTTGGATCTCCTTGCAGTCCAAGGGACTCTCAAGAGTCTTCTCCAACATCACAGTTCAAAAGCATCAATTCTTTGACGCTCAGCTTTCTTTATAGTCCAACTCTCACATCCATATACGACTACTGGTAAAACCATAGCCTTGACTAGATGGACCTTTGTTGGCAAAGTAATGTCTCTGCTTTTTAATATGCTGTCTAGGTTGGTCATCGGAGAAGGCAATGGCAACCCATTCCAGTACTCTTGCCTGGAAAATCCCATGGATGGAGGAGCCTGGTAGGCTGCAGTGCTTGGGGTCGAGAAGAGTCGGACACGACTGAGTGACTTCACTTTCACTTTCATGCATTGGAGAAGGAAATGGCAAACCACTCCAGTGTTCTTGCCTGGAGAATCCCAGGGATGGCGGAGCCTGGTGGGCTGCCATCTATGAGGTCACACAGAGTCGGACACGACTGAAGCGACTTAGTCGCAGCAGCAGCAGCAGGTTGGTCATAATTTTTCTTCCAAGGAGTAAGCATCTTTTAATTTCATGGCTGCAGTCACCATCTGCAGTGATTTTGGAGCCCCCCAAAATAAAGTCTGTCACTGTTTCCTGGATTTAAGCGCAGCAGTTTTTCTACTAGATCAATCTAACACTAAGTCACAGGTAATAAAAGAAATTTGCTTTTATATTAGCCACTAACAATTACTGAAGCATACTGAATCATGCTATAGTCTAGAGTATGATTATATATTATTTTGTATTGTTGGTAATAAAATTGACTGTTGGTAATTAAATTGTACTAGTGGCTTGGGGGGAGGTTATTTTAGTTATACAGTCAGTACTATTTATCATTTATAAGGTGGACCTAAAAATAGATAGAATGTATGTGTTTTGTATTCACCTGAAAATGTAGTACAGCTTGAAATATGTGCTTACCTAACAGTACAAATATTCCCACATGATGCTGATAAAAATGTCTGAGCATTCACCACATTTATTTGATGTATTTAGGAAGCCAAGAGGCCATGCTATTAATCTAGTTCACTGGCTTCATATACTTAACAAAAGAACCCTCTTAGAAATAAAATCATAGGTGAAATGCAAGGAACAGAACAGATGAAAGAGGCGCTGTTTTGGTTAAATCATGGAAATGTTGCTTCAGTATGACTTGTATACCCTTTCAGTTCCCTTAGAACAATAGCAGAACACTCACCCAGATCAATCATATAATGTTCCTCAAAACACAACAGAGATCTTAACGATATTGGAAATGTTATTAAATTGTAAGATTTTTAAATAATTACTATAATTTCAGGAAGCCAGTACTTTATAGAGAATAGTTTGCTTACAGATAAAATGACTTCTAATTCCTTCTTATTCCACAGATACCCCTATAAATGTAATGGGCTGTTAACATTTTTGTGTCAGATCTGTTTGTTCCAAATAATGTAGCTTGACAAAGCAGTTACTAGAAACATTGCTAGACTATGTTTCCTTCAAAAACTTGTTATATATATAATCCTAACAGATTTAAGTGGGAAAGTAATGTTTTCTGTTATTATGGAAAAATACAAATTTGGAATCCAAATCTGAAAAAAGAAAGTTAAGGTAATGAAAGTCTGATTTTATGTTTCCCTACATAATTACCTTTGTAGAACTGATACACCACTTCCTATTTCTCATTCAACTCCTAACAGTATCAGAAATACAGGACAGATACTCTTACCTTGAATTACATTAATTATTCTAACACATGTGAAGTGATGATGAAGTGAAAGTTGCTCAGTTATTGTCCGACTCTTTGCGACCTCATGGACTATACGGTCCACAGGATTCTCTAGGCCAGCATACTGGAGTGGGTAGCCTTTCCCTGCTCCAGGGCATCTGCTCATCCCAGGAATCAAATCAGGTCTCCCGCATTGCTGATGGATTCTTTAGCAGTTGAGCCACAAGGAACATAATGCTCTATTCAAATAGTTTTATGAAAAATCAATAGAACTCATTCCTTCATTGTATGAAAGAATCCAGAAGCAGTTTTCTTTGGGCAATTTGAGCTGGGGAGGTGAAGAACTGAGCTTAATATCAGACTTCCCTGATGGGGCAGCACACCTTCTTAATGCTTGGACTGTGATCCCCAGCATTACTCTGCTTTTCATTCTTCTAGATCCAGAGGCCAAAGAGCAGCCATTGGTATTTACCACTTTCTCCAGGCTCATGTATTCTCTGACGTAAGACTCACATACTGCTTATTTCCATTCTCTTATTGCTTCCCAGATAGCCATGTCTTTCTCTTTTTAATCCTAAGCAGAGTTTTCATCTTTCTGAATCAAGACAGGACCCTCTCCCCATCTGATATATTGTGTTTTCTAAGTGAAACCTCTTTCAAATGTCACTGATTTGCAGTGGATTTTCTCTTTAGTGTTCATCAGTGCATTATGCTATTGAGTAAAGCTAAAACTTTATTATTTACTACAGTGTTTGATTTAACTAATCTTTTTTTGACTAATACAGACTCTGGATCTTTGAAATCCACATTAAGGTTTTAACTCCTCTAAAAGAACTCTAGATTTCAAACATGACTTCTAATATATGCAGAATATCTAAAAAAACAAGCTTTGTGACAGGATCAGAACATTAAAAAATACCAATGTTACCTCTAATGAAAAATTATGCTGCAAATCAACTTTTTTAAAGGAAGTTTAAAAAATAACATTTTACCTTAAATTTATGGAGAAACCACCACCAAAAGCTATCATGCAAAAGAGCAATAGAGGCTTCTGAGAGAAAATGACTTCTCCAGATTTTAAAAACTTTTCCCTATGGAAAAAAGATATATATAATCAAATTAATATGTATTATAAGACACATTCATATAAATAGGCTTTATAAAGAGTACGTATTTAATAGTTATAGATGACCACTGCTCAATAGAAATTTAATATGAGCCATATATATATTAAGTTTTCTAGTAGACATTTTAACAAAGTAAAAAGGTGAAGTTTTAGTGACATTTAACCAAATACATTTAAAGTATTAGTATTATAATAAATGTTATAAAATTATTAACAAAATATTTTATATTCCTTTGGGTACTAGGTCCTTGAAATATAGTACATATTTTATATTTATAGCACATCTCAATTTGAACACTGTATTTTCTTCAAAAATACTAGATCATAATTAGATTTTATAAAATATATGGTTATTATTTTTTAACTCTAATTTAAAGTTGTTCAATAATTGAATCAAGTAATTTTAAAATTTATGTATAATTAAAGTAAAAAATTTTTAAAATTCAGCTAATCACAGGCATAGAAAATAAACTTAAGGTTATCAAAAGGGAAAGTAGTGGAGAGGGATAAATCATAAGTTTGGGATTAACAGATACACACCAAGGTCCCACTGTATAGCATAGGAAACTATATTCAATACCTTGTAATAACCTAGAGTGGAAATACCTTGTAATAACCTATAATGGAAAAAAAACCTTAAAAAGTGTATATATATAATACATATTATATATATAGTATAACTGAATCACATTGCTGTACCCCAGAAACCAACACAACACTGTTAAACTATTTTTTCAATAAAAAAAATTCAACTGAGTTACAACAGGCATATTTCATACGCTAAGTAATCACATTTGGTTAGCAGTTATTGAAATGGCAGTGTAGGCTAAACCAGGACTAGCAAAAATCCAGGACACATGCTACAGTTTCCCTTTTATGATAAAGACAGATATCAACAATCATGGGATTCTAACCCAATGGGCCCCATCGTAAGTCTAGAGCCTAACTAAACATAGTATTCTTTCTTAGCAATTCATCAAAACGGGCACATGAAGTTAATTTACCATGACTACTAGAGACTAAGTCTTGGTTTAAAAAGGTACATTCAATGGATCATTTTATCTTATTCACTAAAAGTTTTTAAATGCCAGATTCAGTACAGTTCAAGATTTCTTTCAATGAAATCCACAGGTAGGAACTTCTCTTCCTCAAGTACAAGTCTACAAAAAGGATATTGTACAAATTTTTATGTGTGCTCAGTCAGTTCAGTCCTGTCCGACTCTGTGACCCAACGGACTGTAGCTGGCCCGGCTCCTCTGTCCATGGGATTTCCCAGGCAAGAAGACTGGAGGGGGTTGCCATTTCCTTCTCCAGGGGATCTTCCTCATCAAGGGACTGAACCTGCACCTCCTGTATTGGTAGGAGGATTCTTTACCCCTGAGTCAGGAGGGAAACTTGCAAACTTTTATACCAAGGAGATTTTTTATCATGCATTCTGGAGGGGCACTTCTTTTTCAAAGGCCACTTTTTATAGAGTACACTGGTAACAGCTTCAACTTATTTAGTACTCCTTAATTACAAAAAACATAAAGAAAAAAGTAGAAAGTTAAAATAAAAGAGAAAAATCTGAATTTCTGTTGAAATACTTTCCAAATTTCAAGCAAGAATGCTTTTCAGTGTAAACTAATTACATGATTGCTTCTGTTCTAAGCTTTGGTTACACTTAGTGACACTAACTTTTGGGAAAATTCCAAATTCTGTAAATTATCATCAGTATTTAGTCAAAACAACAAAAAATAGAAATCAGCCAAAAAAATCCAAACCCAGCTTAAAAAGTTAAATGGTACTTTCTTCCATTAACCTTTACCTTTTGTGATACTTTGATTCATATAAATGTAAACATACCTTGAAGCCTATATACTATCTGACTTGGAACTTTTTCTCCTATTACTGATTCTTTTAATAGGTTGGATAACACTACTCCTAATGTCCTCTAAGACATTTTGTGTATATCTGTATGTTTGTGGCTCAGCTTTCTCATAATATAGGCCTCGTCTCACCCAATTCAATAAAATGTTTACTGAGCATCATCTGTAGTCAAGGTTCTATTCTGGGTGGTACACGGGATAATTTATACTTTATCAAGAAACTTAATCTATGACTGTATGTGCAAGAATGTTATTTGGACAGGGTAACGTGAATCCAGTCAATTTCATGGATTGCCTCGACTTCAAGCATGTAACAGTAACCCTTTAACAGTCTCTTCCCAAGCTTCAGATTCATAAAGTTCAGACTCTTGGGAAGTTACAATAAGCATTTCTATGAAATAACATTCCTTCTGATATTATTTTCCTACACTTATTTTTTCTTCACTTTAATTTCATCATCTATTTGAATGCCATTGCATTGCATATGTGTAGCAGGCCAATTGCCTTCTCATACTGTTCATAGAGTTCTCACAGCAAGGATACTGGTGGGGTTTCTCATTACCTCCTCCAGGGGACCATGTTCTCTCAGAACCTTTGACTATGTGGATTACAAAAAACTATGGAAAATTCTTAAAGAGGGGAATACCAGACCATCTTACCTGTCTCCTGAAAAACCTGTATGCAGCTCAAGAAGCAACAGGTAGACCCACAAGGGAACAACTCACTGGTTCAAACTTGGGAAAGGAGTACAAGGCTGTATATTGTCACCCTATTTAACTTATATGCAGGTACATCATGAAAAGTGCAAGGCTAGATGAATCACAAGCTGGAATCAAGACTGCCAGGAGATATATCAAGAACCTGAGATATGCAGATAGTACTGCTCTAATGGCAGAAAGTAAAGAGGAACTAAAGAGCCTCTTGATGGGGTGAAAGAGGAGAGTGGAAAAGCTGGTTTAAAAGTCAACATTCAAAAAACTAAGATCATGGCATCTGGTCCCATCACTTCATGATAAATAGAAGGGGAAAAAGTGGAAGCAGTGACAGATTTTCTTGGGGTCCAAAAATCACTTCAGACAGTGACTGCAGCCATGAAACTGAAAGATACTTGCTCCTTGGAAGAAAAGCTATGAAAAACATAGAGTATTAAAAAGCAAAGACATAACTTTGCTTACAAAGTTCCAAATATAGTCAAAGCTGTGGTTTTTCTAGTAGTCACATACAGATGTGAGAGCTGGACTATAAAGAAGGCTGAGTGCTAAAGAACTGATGCTTTCAAATTGTGGAGATGGAAAATATCCTTGAGGGTCCTTTGGACAACAAGGAGATCAAACTAGTCAATCCTAAAGGAAATCAACTCTGAATGTTCATTACAAGGACTGTTGCTGAACACTCTGGCCACCTGATGCAAAGAGCCAACTCACTGGAAAAGACTCTTACGTTGGGAAAAATTGAAGGCAAAAGGAGAATGGAGTGGCAGAGGATGAGATGGTTAGGTAGCATCATCAACTTGAAGGACATGAATTTGAGCAAACTCCAGGAGACAGTGCAGGACAGGGAAGCTTGGCGTGTTGCAGTTCATGGGGTCGCAAACAGTTGAGGACACAGCAATTGAACCATGACAACAGGCCCATCAAAATTCTTTTTTCAAATCAGGTAGGTGTATTAACAAATAGAACACTGGTTATCTATGTCTAGATATACCACTGCTTGTTGTTATTGATAGATGCTAAGTCGTGTCCAGCTCTTTGTGACCCCATGGACTGTAGCCTGCCAAGCTTCTCTGTCCTTGGCATACTCCAGGCAAGAATACTGGAGTGGGTTGCCACTTCCTACTCCAGGGGATCTTCCCAACTCAGGGATCATGCCCACCTCTCCTATATTGGCAGGTGGATTCTTTACCACTGAACTACCAGGGAAGCCCATATTGTTGGTACATAAACTCAAAATATCCTAAACCTAGCTGCCTGTCATATCCTGTGCACTTCTTACCCCAAACCCATATCTACTTACACTCCTCCCTTTTCCACTTCTTATCAAAAATGCTGGCATCCTCCAAGTATACAAAATACTCCTCACAGCTGTACTTCTATGTCTTGTTTATGTGACTGACTTGTGATCTATGTTAGATGTACAGGCATCCATGTTTAAAATATAGTCCCATTTTAGAATACAAAATGCTAAGATGAAAGATTATAGAATGTCTAGAACATTCCTAAGATTATTTTAACAATACTTAATATTAATTTCTTTATAATAAAACCTTTTCCCTGAGGAAACTTTGGAAAATATACAAAGTAACCAACATGCTCATGATCCAGGCATAATCATACCACCCATAGTTTTTCTCTTAAAAAATGCAATCAGGTGATTGTATCATGAGGGCAAACTAAGACTTCCCTCTCATCAATATCCCATAAAATATAAAAAAGAATTGAGAAACATCTGTATTAGCATAGAAAATAAGAAAAGGTGTCATTACTAAATCATTTTAGGTGGAGTTTTCAAATGAATTCTGTGGTTTCCTAATGAAGGGGCAAATAGGAGGCCCAAATCAGGTTAATCAGACTATTTCTTGGAATATTTTTTCTTGAGGATGAAACACTAAAGTGACACACTCTCATCTTGAAGAGGAATGGGCAGAAAATAATGGCTGACACTGATTTATCCAAGTTTAATGGTTGGCTGCGCTCCTTCTGGGAAATGGCAACCCACTCCAGTATTCTTGCCTGGAGAATCCCAGGGACAGAGGAGCCTGGTGGGCTGCCGTCTATGGGGTTGCACAGAGTTGGACATGACTGATGTGACTTAGCAGCAGCAGCAGTGCTCCTTCTGTTCATCTATAGGGGACTGTAGTAGGAGAGAAGATGGATTTTGTGTTGAGAAATAAAGAGCCACAGGAAGGCTAGTGGTGAAGGACAGGAAGAAGGTCTGTGTGCATGCATGCTAAGTTGCTTCAGTTGTGTCCAACTCTTTGTGACCCCATGGACTGGAGCCTACCAGGCTCCTCTATCCATAGGATTCTCCAGGCAAAAATACTGGAGTAGGTTGCCGTGCCCACCTTCAGGGGATCTTCCCAACTCAGGAATTGAACCCCAAGTCTCTTACCTCGGCTGCATTGGCAGGTGGGTTTTTTACCACAAGCACTGCCTGGGAAGCTCCAAGAAGAGGGTCTACTAAGAGCCAAGTCCATCTCAGAGTCTGCCTGGAGGTACAAGGAGCATTGTCCACGTCCCCAGGAAACAGAAACCTTTTTAGTTGATCACTTAATATTTAAATGAGAGGGAAATCAATACCCAAAACCACTCAAATCTCATCCTATACCTGGCATTCAATGGCCAATGATCTATTTACCTTCCTGTGTGCAGTTTTTCAATAAACTGGCTATTGATACTTCTGTAGAGATATTTCTTAAAAATTCATCAGAAACTTGAAGGTTCAAAAGGTGGGGCTGTGGGGAAGGGTTCTCCTAAATTATCTTGACATCAAAATGAGCAGGCTAACATATCGTGAGCTGATAGAGCAGGAAGAGGGGGAAATACCTGTTACAGTCACGTGCCTAACCAATGCACACTAGCAACCTCAGACTCCTGAGGCAGTAACACAGAATCAAATATATTCTCTTTTGGTGATCAAGGTGTTAAAAATATCACTGGTCTTTTCTGCTAGACTTAATGCCTGAAAGAATTAAATCTTGCTTAATACCTAATCTGTCATAGCTTTAAATAAAGGCCTAATTCATTAAATCATATTCTCAAGATTTATCATATAATAGAAATAAAATAATATTTACATACATCGAAGTTATGGGCCTTTAAAATAAAAAGATAAATTCGTTCAGCATTCAGATGTCTAGGTAGCTGAGTAAGCTCATTTGTTCTGAATCCTGGGAAGTTACAACCCTAGAAAGAAGGAAAATCACAGAACAGGAATTACTTAATTCTTTTCATGTAACTACAGAAGACAGGTAAAAATTTTACTAGCATTCATTAGCAATTATATTATAAACTTTTACTAAAAATAAGTAAATATACTTTATCCCACCTAAGAAAAATCTTCATATTATCTGTTTCTATGATATTAAGAGCCCTGGCATATTCATATGCCAAATTTCAAAGCAAAAGCAATTATTTCAGAATTTTAACTTAAATTACAACAACTTTTAGATAGGCTACACATAAAGAAACTGACAAGTCAGAAAAAGACAGCTTCTGTATTTTTTCCAACTCTTTCTCCTGGGGCCATTATCTGTATTTATTGCTATATTACTTTAAACATTCTTTTAGTTCCACATAATATTTTTGATATATAATCTCATAAAGCAGAAATTTTAAATACCTCTATATCCTTCTTTGTCTCCATTTCATCTGAAAGCTGGAAAAAATTTAAAATAAAATCTTTAAAATTCTAAATTTAAGAAGTTTTAGACTTTGTAACTCTACTAACTATGTGTGTGTGTGTGTGTGTGTCTTACTGAGACAGAGAATGCTGTTGCTACATAAGATCCTGAGAATACAAAAATATTCCTTGCCCTCAAGTTAGTCTGGGGGCAAGAGAGGAGTCAGCTACATATACAAAACACAAAGACATAAGAGCTATAATAGAAATATATACCAACTACTTATTGCAGCTTGATTTTTCTGGGAAACAGACTGTGAGGTGAAACACCAATTTAGTGTTCAGAATGTTTATGAGGATTGATTATCAATGGAAGGCAAGAGGAGACAGACAGAAGATGGAAAAATCAGCTATGTATGAGGCAAGTCAGTCAGCCCTGACCCTGAGCAGAGCTCTAAAAGTGAAAGGACCCATAGCAGTTGTCCTGAACTGGGTTGAAACAGTCAGGTCTTTCTGTTTCCAACTTGTGAGTCCTGGACGGTAGTGTGAGTGAGTAATTCCTAGATGATAGTTTCCTTGGGAGAAGAGGTTCTGTCTATGAGAGCAATCCCTGAAGGAGCTGACAGCTGAAGGATGTCCACTAACAACGCTTTTAGCAGCTGGGGCAAAAGGTCCTTCTTTGAAGGGGAATCTGGGTGGCACATCTTCATGTCCATGACACCACTTTACACAGAAAACAGGAGCCCTTCTGTCTAGATTAGTTTGGGTGTTCTACACATGCTAATATATTGTTTATTAACTACCCTGCAGGCAAGATTATACACATTACACACATACATGTATCATTTAAGAGATGACATAGGAAACTAATTAGAAAGGATGATTATATACTGCCATATGAAAGAGGATCATGTTATTGCCATTTAAAGAATTGGCAAATGGATAGAAAAGAGAAGGAAAATGAGATTAGTTATAAGAAATAAAGCTGTATGCTTGAGAGCTACAGACATAATTGATCAATCAAGATGGGATTTTAAAAGATATTAATCTTGAAGTCCTGGTTTTAGTTTGCAGAAAACAAAGAAACACTGGAAGTTTCCAAAGAGTAGAGTAATAGTAACACAAAGCTAGTTCTTGATAATACAATCTGGAAAATATACCACAAAAATATAAATAATAAATTTTAAAATCCTGATAAAATCTAGTAAGACATATTTAACAAAGTTATCATTAAAAGTTTTGTTAGTGCAATTCACTTAAAAGGTCATTTCAAGAGATCCCGAAAAGCATTTGATAAAATTCACTAGAATTTTTGAAATCCTTTTGAAAATACAAAATTTACAATGACTAACATAACTAGTTATGTTGGCTTAAAACTCAACATTCAGAAAACTAAGATCATGGCATCTGGTCCTATCACTTCATGGCAAATAGATGGGGAAACACTGGCAACAGTGACAGACTTTATTTTTGGGGGCTCCAAAATCACTGCAGATAGTGAGTGCTGCCATGAAATTAAGAGATGCTTGCTCCTTAGAAGAAAAGTTATGACCAACCTAGGCAGCTTATTAAAAAGCAGAGACATTACTTGGCCAACAAAGGTCTGTCTAGTCAAATATATGGTTTTTCCAGTAGTCAAATATGGATGTGAGAGTTGGACTATAAAGAAAGCTGAGTGCAGAAGAATTGGTGCTTTTGAACTGTGGTGTTGGAGAAGACTCCTAAGAGTCCCTTGGACTGCAAGGAGATCCAACCAGTCAATCCTAAAGAAAATCAGTCCTGAATATTCATTGGAAGGACTGATGCTAAAGTTGAAACTCCAATACTTCAGTCACCTGATGCAAAGAACTGACTCATTTGAAAAGACCCTGATGCTGGGCAAGATTGAAGGCAGGAGGAGAAGGGCACAACAGAGGATGAGATGGCTGGATGGCATCACCGACTCGATGGACATGAGTTTGAGTAAATTTCGGGAGTTAGTGATGGACAGGGAAGCCTGGCGTGCTACAGTTCATGGAGTCACAAAGAGTCAGACACTACTGAGTGTCTGAACTGAACTGTACCTCCTTTCTAGAAAAGAATTTGGCAATATGTATCAAAACACTTAGATTTTCACATTTTTACCATGTATTAGCAGTTTCACTCCTGAAATTTATCATAAAATAATCATGCATAATCACAAATTTTAGCTCCAAATATATTCCTAGCAGCTTTGTAAATAATAATGAAATTTAACCAAACATCCAACAAGAAGGCCATTACATTAGTTTATTTTTTAAATGATGTAGACGCCCTTCTACATTTTGTAATGGTAAAAATTCCATAAAACATTTAATTTTTTATGTTTAAAAGTTAGTTTAATTTGAATTTAAAATGTTTTTAAATAAAAAGAAAAATGAAAATAACAATAGTGAGATATGTTATTTATCTATAAATGATAAAATAAGGATGCTTATCCTGTTTAGTGCTTATTGCTTAGTTTTCTATAATGACTACCTTAGTCATAATCAGGAAAAATAACATAGAAAGTAATTTGAAATTTAAAAAATATTTGAGGAGGTGGATGGATGAATGGCTGCATTTCAAGTTTTTCTAGCTTTAATTTTAGAATGTATTTTTTGAAAAAGACGAAGTTTATCAAACTCAAAAGCCTATCATAATTCTAATCAAACTCTCAGATTTTTTTTTAAAAGTTAACAAAGTATTTCTATAGGCAATAAAAACTGTTATTTTTTCCTAAAGGAAAAGGACATATGGGACATATACCCCTAAGTATAAGATGTTATAAATTTTTAAATAAGCAGAGGATAAAATAAGTCTTCAAATAAATTGCAGTGATGTGAGAACACCAACAGTCATACCGAGTGTATAAAGAAGACTATGAGCCCAGCTATTTTAAAAATACAGGGATATTATCTATGGTGAAACAGATCACCAGCCCAGGTGGGATGCATGAGACAAGTGCTCGGGCCTGGTGCACTGGGAAGACCCAGAGGAATCGGGTGGAGAGGGAGGTGGGAGGGGGGATCGGGATGGGGAATACGTGTAACTCTATGGCTGATTCATATCAATGTATGACAAAACCCACTGAAATGTTGTGAAGTAATTAGCCTCCAACTAATAAAAAAAATTAAAAAAAAAAAAAAGAAAAATGTTCAGCAAAATTAAAACCCTGAAAAGAAAAATACAGGGATAGACAGACGATAAAACACTAAAAGGAAATTTTTAATGTTATCAATGCTTATCTATGAACTTATAGTGATGTTTTCTGTGAAATAGTTTTTCAAGCAAGATGAAAACAAATACCATACCATTATCTTCTTTTCCTTATGGTACTTCTTTAGAAATGCCTTGTATTGTTTCAGTTTTCCATGAGAAACTTTAAAAAATGAGAGTTTACAACATGTAAATACACAAATGTCCTTTAAAATTGAAAAGCAGATTATATATAATTATATATATTAAGAAAATTACATATAAGACTATCCAATGATATCAACCAGCTATTAAATTTTAAAAATTTATTTAATGGAAGGATAATTACAATATTGTGATGGTTTTTTGACATACATCAACATCAATCAGCCATAGGCACAACATACATGTCCCCTTACTCCTGGTCACCCCTCCCACCTCACCCCATCCCTCCTGATTGTCACAGAGCGTCAGCTTTGGGGTCCCAAACTCCAATTAAGTATTTTGATAAGCATAATGCTAGATGCATAATGCTAGTCTGAGTTAAATTTTAACTTTTTCCTATTCCTTTTGCTATTTAGAAATGTCACCTTCCAATTAGTCTGTCTTTAGAGCAAGACAGACTTGCTCCTATATCTACAATTTTACCTTAATCCATTCTTACTGAACAACTCCAAGTTTTTCAAACAGCTCAGCCACTCACATTTGGTTGTTTCATGGTCACCTTAAATACAATACGGTACAGGACTCTGGAGCATGGCCCAGTGAAAGACTATGGGGGCTTTGAAGTCAGATAATCTAGACTTGAGTCTAAGCTCTGATACTTACATACTGAGGACAATGAGTAAATAAAAAATTGCTTTTTAAAATTATGCACACATGCTTTCTCTCTCCCTGTATGTTTATATAGACACAGCTATATATATGTAGCTTGTATAATTTCAAAAAAATTTTAAATAATTAAAAATTTCATAAGAAAATTCTCACAGTAGTGAATTTAATAACATTGTATTTAAACACACTCAGATTTTGAAAACTCAAGGTCTGAAAATGATATTAAGTAGCTAAATAATTACATGTTTAATACACAGAAAATATAAGTACAACCAATATCATTCTTAAGACATATATGACATATATGTTTGCCCATTAAAGAATAAGAATCACCATTAGTATCTAAAAGTGTTCTGAAAGTGTTAAAAATACAACTAGATAAAGGTTATATAAATACTGAAAAGCAGTAAAAATTATCATTACTTACAGATAAGCTTTTCAGTCAGTCTGCAGTTATCCAATAGTGAATGCTAAGTATTTCTCACAAACTAACTTAGCTTATATAGATGAAGTCTCACTCCTTTTAATTTGGTTATAGGTCTAACTGTTTTTATATCTTGATTCTTGCTGACTTGCTTGTCTCTGGTACCAATATTTGTTAATGCAACTCTGTTTCTCTGATATTCAGTTATCTCTGCTCCAACTCAAGAACTGTTTTAGGTTTTGTCCCAGCAACACTTTCTTTGAATTCAAATGGTCAAGTTCAACTAAAAAGACATACTGGACCATTTTGAAATGAAAAGGTTTTAAAATAAAAAAAATTTATGTTTTTAGATATTTTATATCTTAGGATTTCATTCTTTTTTTTTTAAATTTTTATTTATCTTTTTTATTTATTTTTTTTATTATTATTTTTTTTTCCAGTGGGTTTTGTCATACATTGATATGAATCAGCCATGGATTTACATGTATTCCCAATCCCGATCCCCCCTCCCACCTCCCTCTCCACCCGATTCCTCTGGATTTCATTCTTTATGAGAATACACACACAGATAGACACAAACACAACAGACACACATACAACTGACAATTACTTTATGCATATAAAAAATAGATTTACTTGTCCTGGAAATTATTCTGTTCCACTCAAATATTTCAGAAGCATGGTTTCTCAAAAGAATTGAACATTCTGCTAGTCTTGATTCCATGGCCATAGCTGCATCATCTACTCGCAGGACATTTCCCCACAGATGTGTATAAATGGAAGTAAATGAACTATCTTGTTTTATTTTCTTCATAGTGTGTAACAATTCATCACTTTCCCATAAATGGATTTCCTTTGGCCAATGATCCTGCAGAAAATGTGAGACAATACAACTCAAATCAATTTTTAAATGAATTTAAAGAGTTCAAAAATCAATGAGCTAAAATTGAAGTTTTATTCTACAGCATGATTTTTATTAAATGTATATTTTTTAATTTGTAAAAAACCTTAAACTTTAGAAGTTTCAAATGCTTTACAAAAACCTTTCTTCCTGAATCATTTGAAAGTAAATTGCTTACTTGACTGATGCCCCTATCATCCTTGAATACTTGAGCATTTGTTTTCAAAGAACAAAAACATTCCCCTACATAACCAACTATAACCATCAGAATAAGGAAACTGGCATTATTACATCATTCCTATATACTTCTCTGAGATTACTTGAGTTCATCAACTAAATCAATAATGCTTTTTATGGTAAAAGGATCTAGTTCAGTTATCACACATTGCATTTAAGCATCATATGTCTTTAATCCCCTTCGGTCTACAACAGCTCCTCAGTCTTGACCTCTATGTAATTAAAGCCATGAGTTCATACTGATAAATCTAATTCCAGTTCCAAACATTCTAGTTTTCTCTTTTTCCATATCATAATTACCATTTCCAAGAATGAAAAACCTAACTGACATTATCTTAAATATATGTACTGATTTGATCAATCTTTTCAGGTAACCAATCTCTCCTATCCACTGCTAGACTCTTCAGTATATGGATGCCCTTCTTACTCTGCTTAGGCTCTGACTTTCCAAACCAGGCCACAGTCTGTCTCTGCATTTCCTGGAACCACCTCCCCACCCTGGTCACACACAAATACCATCCTCACCCCTTTGGACTCAGACACCTGTGGGGTCACATGGATACCTTCCCCATGGTGGTAGAGTTCAGAAAGCCTGCTCTGGGTGACCACAGAACATTTCCTTCCCCTACCAATGTGGATGCTGCTTTGTTTTGACCCCCAGATGGCTTAGGACTACATTGTTCAGGAAGGGAAGTAGAAGAAGGAAAGGGAAGGGAAGGGGAATCACAACATTAATATCTGCAAATCTAAACACAAGATAATCTTTTGATTGAGTTGTTGAATACCAAAACAAAGAAAGATAATGGACATAATGAAATATGTTTGTGAATAAGAGAATGCTTTCTGGAATAGTAGCAGTTTTCATAGGATGAAACTCTTTTAAGAAGAATGTGGGTAAGATATTCTGGGCATTTAGCTTAAATGGGAATAAATCTGAAGTCTGCAGATTAGAAATTTTAAATTTTGCCTTGGCCTATTCTACTTCCATTTTTCTTCCTTTAAAAGATTCCTTAGTGACTTAGTGAAGTTGCTCAGTCGTGTCTGACTCTTTGAGACCCCATGGACTGTAGCCTACCAGGCTCCTCAGTCCATGGAAATTTCCAGGCAAGAGTACTGGAGTGGGTTGCCATTTCCTTCTCCAGGGGATCTTCCTGACCCAGGATCAAACCCAGGTCTCCCGCATTGCAGGCAGACACTTTACCATCTAAGCCACCAGGGAAGCCCTAAATTCACTATATGCTGTAATGGTAACAGGTACCTGAATAATACCCAGAGTTTAATGCTGAAAAACTCCCCCAGCAGGACCTAGGTCCCCCTGCCATTTTGGAAAAAGAGAATTTTAGATGCATCAATGTGCTCTCATGAATCCTACAAACATACATCTTAAACAAAACACATAACCACCTGGGGAAGTTTTCCAGACTTCCTTAAAATCTGGATATTATGTGTCAAAAATACAAAGATCTCTGAAATATAAGATATGATCACAAGATACACTCCCTGGAGACAAACACTGTCAAATTAGAATGACAGCCACATTTGAAAACATAGTCCTTATGTTAGGGGTCATCCCGATTGTTAGGGAAGTTAGGAAAGTGGCAAGAAGCTAAGATGGAAATGAATTTGGGGAAAGTGGGGAAAGGCTTAAATGGAAATGAACTTGAACAGATTTTACAACATGCCTGAGGGTTTATGAAAATACACCTTTATGTCAGACTTGAGATATTACAACTCTTATTCAAGATATTGAATTATACTATATAATTATACTATGAATAAAGTATCCTGAAATTCTACAGCTTGATTAGATTATGTTTTCTCTAAATACAGAGATATATCTGGTTAATCTATAAAGGATAAAATTAAGATGCTTATCTTTTTTAGTGCTTTTCTCTTTAATTTTATAAAATGACTCTCTTAGTTATAACCGGAAAAAAAAATTGGTAATTTTGAAATTTAAAATATTACATTTTAAGGAGGTTGATAGATGAGTGGTGGCACTTAAAGTCTTTATAGCTCTAACACTATGTGATTTTAGAATATATTTTTTAAAAGGGCTGTTTCTAAAAGTAATTTCAAAAGTCTATTGTAATTCCAATCAAACTCTCAACAATTTCTTTTGAAACTTTCAAAGTAATTCTAAGGGCAATCAAAAAGAATTGCTGTATTTTCCTAAAGGAAAAGGACTGATATGTGTACCAGTGGTGACAGCCCCATAAAATAGGATATTCTACTCACCAAGTTTTGAAGCTTTAAAAATTCTTCAATGTTCTTTGGAGGTTCTTGCATTTTCTAATGAAGTAAAATCAATATTGTTCATTAACATAAATTCAGATTGTTTATAGGATGGTTATACTTAATTTATTTAAGTACATTATGATAATGGACTTCAGTTATAATTTTCAGAGCTGTAAGTAAGATACTGTAAACTATTCTCTTTGTAAAGTTCTTGTACTTTGAAAAGGGACAGAGATTGATGTTTAAATTCTGAGTCTGCAAACCAAATTCTATAAAAGGCCTCCTTCTCATGCACTTTTCCTACAGAAAAGCTACATATGAATCCTGCTCAATGTCCTCATTTCTAATTCCATCATGAGTTCCAAGATATTTTAGGCTATCTTGGACAGTGTCTACAATAAATTCAGAGTCAATAATATATAATAACATTCTCCTTTTA
Source organism: Cervus canadensis (assembly GCF_019320065.1). NCBI lineage: Eukaryota > Metazoa > Chordata > Mammalia > Artiodactyla > Cervidae > Cervus > Cervus canadensis. The sequence continues at coordinate 56,530,212 of NC_057391.1, read as the reverse complement.
CTGATGAAATATTTTAAGAGGCACAGAAGTGACCTGGTGAAAATAAATCTTTTAATGTTTCAAAGTAATAAGTTATAATCCCATTTTGTTAGTTTCTTTGTAAATTGAAAATGTAGTCTTTCACCAGACAGATTAATTTTAATCCAGACATTTTGCTATTCCTTGGAGACTGCGTACATATTCTTTCTCCTGCTTAGAAGGATCTCTGTTCCAAACTCTCTTCCTTCAATTCATTCTTGACCTATTTAACTCTTATATCAAACATCAAATTAAAAGTAACTTTTCTAGGAAGGTTTCCTAGGTCCCCCAAAGATCCTTTATGGTAACAACAGCAGATCTGTTTCTCTATGAGGACAGAAAATGTAGTGTAACCACTGCTGAAGAGTCAAAATTTCATGTAGTGGCTGGCCAATGGTTGTAAATTATGCACATAAACTGGCAATATTTTTAAATTAATGAATAAATGAGTAGATTAATGTCAAAGAAATGTGTAGGTATTCTAAAAAAATAATAAAACCATTTCTAAAGAATGAAAAACCAATGAGAAGGCAAAAATAACAGGACTTCAGGGTATCCTAATATAATACCCTAATGCTCTGAAGATGACATGTCTGAAAAGACAATCTTACAGTTTAATTTACTAGAACATACTTCACATATCAATAGATACAATGATCAAGATTACAAAATCACAAGGCCATGCTTTGCAAAATGACTACACATTTGAGGTGGAATAGAATATTTCATTGTCTTAATACTGTTTAAAATATGTGAAGAATATAAGTAAATATATAACAGATAATACAATAAGAAAATAAAGAGCATATGTGATAGTCATTATAAAAAATAAGCATACAGAAGCAAAGATGTGTAGAGCTGTCAAGAAATTTTATGAAAAACATGTGGCTTTAGGTCTAGTCAAACTGAGAAAATAAAAAAATAAGAGATGGTGTGCACAGAATACTGAAAGACAAAAAAAAAATGTTCATGATATAGTATCTTTAGGGATAGCGAGAATAGCAATTTTACTAGAGGAAAGTCAGCAGTATTTTTTGAAATGCACAGAATACAAAGTAATATAATTACAACAATTTAAATGGTATCCTTTCTCCCTGCCTTGTAATGGATGTCAAACCACTTCTAGAAGAAAGCACTAAAAATACCCACATTTCAACTAAAGGGAATTAAGTGAATTAAAGAAATGAAATGTGCATATGAAAACATCAGTTAATTTCAATATAAAATTCCAGAGTTCTCTAGGGGAAATGTTAGAAGGAGGTGAGGCATAAATTAAACAGGCTTATGACCTTGGTAGGATGTAGGATACAAAATGCTAATATTTCCACAGTAACAACAAGAAAATCCTGGACCAAATAAAAATATTACTTTTCTATGGGGTTCGTGAAAAGTGGTGGATGCCACTAAGCAGGACTATATAATTTGTGACAATTTAGAGTCCCAGTGCTCAAAAAATAAGAATTTTAAGATGGTAACATCAGATCACTAAACCTAGTGTAGGGTCCTTCCTATCAGTAGACGCATGCAAACGCACAGCTTGCAAGCCCATGAAGCTGCCCTCATGGGAAACCCTGGTGACCCAAAATCCCGAAAGAAACATCTCATTTATAAGTAAGTATAAAGTTGTGGCAGTTCCCTTACCTGACAGTGAGTTCTGTGCGGCAATTGTTGTTGGTCTGCCATGGGGCAGTAACTTTGAAGAGATGAAGAGAAATCAGCTGGGCTTCAAGTGTCTGCATGAGCTGGGGAACAGACTGGAGTCTGAAAGATACCCAAATGAAAAAAAAAATAAATGACTCAACCAAATAGTCCCTTCCCAGGTGCCCACACCTTGCTTCTGAATTTTGTCAAGAAAGCAGCAGTAGAGGAGGGGCTGGAAAGATACAGAACCTAGACAAGCCAACACATGCTTATAGTACTTGGGTTCCAGGAGCCCAGACAGAGTTGGATCCAAAGGTGAACTGAAATCATCTAAAACTTCATTCCACATGTGTCCCAACTCAACACTGACAAGTGATAAGAGGTGGCTCTCAAGAGGGAGGTTGGAGGTTGAGTTAGTCACAGGTGAGCTCAATCTAATTAGAGCTACAATCAATCCTAAAGCCCAACTCAAATCTAGGAGGATTTAAAAAAATCAGCCTCTCACTTGAAGTGCTAAGGAGAGAAAAAGGCTTATGCTCTCAAAACTAAAATTAAATTAAACTTGAGTCTCCACAATTTTTTCCACATAATGTCTAATACACAATAAAACAATTTCAAGACATACGAAGAAGGAAAATGGGATCCATAATCAAAAGAAAATACAGTCAATACAAACCAATTCACTGAGAATCCAGTCATTGTAATTAGCATCAAGGACTTTAAAATATTATAAATACATTAAAGATTTACATTATAGGTTTGATTATAGTGCATGAAGCCATGGAGTATTTTAAGAGTAAAATTCCAAAAAAGATACAAATGAGAATTCTAGAACTATGCAAACACTAAATATAAGAAAACTGGTGTCTATATTAATATCAGACAAAGTAGACTTTAAGACAAGGAAAATTACCAGACATAAATAAGGTTATTTCACATTAACAAAAGGTTAGTTCATTAAGTCATACCAATGACAAATGTGTCTGCATTTACTAAAAGAGCTTCAAAAGAAAGGTAGCAGAAGTTTATAAAACTAAAGGGAAATACAGGTGTTGACCTACACCTTGCAGGCCTGCAAGCCTTGTAATTGCTTTGCTGTGAGACAGAAGAAAGAACCTGTAAATGGTGACAGAAACATCAACAGTATGAAATCTTACAAGTCCAAAGTCCTGGAGCTACACCTCAACCCAAAAGGCAGTCTGGACATGGCAGTAATCTTCACTGTTCCAGGAAAAGGAGGCCACCTTTATAGGGGCAATTAACCTCAGATTGGCTCATCAGCTACCAGGTAAACTAGCAGAGGTGGGTCCTTTGCAGCCCCACTGGCTAATGAGGGCAAATGTTTCCCCTTGATAAACTAGCAGGTAAAGCTACTTTGGTCCAAGGATTAGAATAATAACCAGCTGGGGAAGGAACTGGTTGAGCAGGGGATATACAAAGAAGAGAAGAACTGCCATTTTGAGGGGTCTGATCATACAACAGGCAAAACCACAGTGATAGCTGGAGATTTTAGCATATTGCTTTGAGTAACTGATGAATCAAGTACACACACACACACACACACACACATCAGTCAGGAGATTTGAACAACATTATCAAGCAACTTAACCTAATTGATATTTATAGAACAACTAAATCTCACAACTGTAGAATACACAGTCTTTTTAAGTAATAAAACATGGAACCTTCACCAAGATGGACTCATGCTGTACTGTAAGACAAGACTCAAAAATTCCTAATAATTGAAATCATTCAGGGTATATTCTCTGACCATAATAGAAAATAGTAACAAAAAGATAACTGCTGCTGCTGCTGCTAAGTCGCATCAGTAGTGTCCGACTCTGTGCGACCCCATAGATGGCAGCCCACCAGGCTCCCCCTTCCCTGGGATTCTCCAGGCAAGAACACGGGAGTGGGTTGCCATTTCCTTCTCCAAAGCAGGAAAGTGAAAAGTGAAAGTGAAGTCGCTCAGTCGTGTCCGACTCTTCGCGATCCCATGGACTGCAGCCTACCAGGCTCCTCCATCCATGGGATTTTCCAGGCAAGAGTACTGGAGTGGGGTGCCATTGCCTTCTCCGAAAGACAACTAGAGAATCCTTAAATATTAAATAATCCATTTCTAGCTCAAAGAGGAAGCAATAAGAAAAATTAGAAAATTTTCTAACTGAAAGATAATGAAAACACAATGTATCAATCTTTATGGGATACACCTAAGCCTATGCTTAGAGGAAAACACAGTGCTAAGAAAGCTAAAAAAACTGAAAAGAATTTAAAAATAAGTAGAAAAAGGAATAAAATATATGAGAAGACAAAATAAAAATATGAAAATAGAGAACTCAACAAATTGAAAGTTGGTCTTTTAAAAGATTTTTAAAAAGATACTTGAGTAGGTTGAATTTTAAAAATGTGAGAAAAAAATAAATGACCAATACCACGAAGGATGAAAAGGATGCCATTAGGGAACCCATACTGATTAAATGACTTAGGGGCATATAATTTAAAACTTGTGTCAGTAATTTAACAACCTACATGAAATGGGCAAATCCTTAAAAACAATAATCACCAAAACTGAAAGAAGATGATAAAGCAACTTTCAAAAATAGAGGGAATCCTTTCTTATAAAGCCAGTATAACTTTGACAACAAAATCTGACAAGAAGATTACAAAAAAAAGAAAATTATAAACCAAATGTCCCTCAAGAACACAGATACAAATATCATTAGCAAATTACTAGCAACTTAAGGAAAGTCAGGTATAAAAAGGATACGTCATGCTCATGTGTGATTTACCCTGGAATTCCAAAATCAGTTATAATACTTTAATATTGTCTCTAATATATCATCAGTGTGGAGTAGGATTCAGAGCTATGAGATGTGTGGTAATCTTTAATACCTGAATTTCTAGATTCTATGTAATTGTTTAAACTGATTTTTACTCAGAATAATGACACATTACTCAAGATTCATAGAAGACTTGAACAAAAATATTTTACATTTAGGTATTTTAACTTTAAACCTAGTATTTTCAAAACACAATTCATGATCATTGCTAGAAACACAAGTCCTTAGTAGATAAACCTTATTCTTATTTTTAATTATAGAGGTTTCACAATTACCCAGGTTTGCAGTCTGAATTATCTTAAACTCTTTCTTCTGCTTCATTATCTCCTACATCCTTTTTATCTACACAATTCCTTTAAAATATCTTTAATCATGCCTACTTTAACATTTCTAATATTAACATAATAGTTTCATTTATGGCTTGTTTTTATCAAGTTATATGTGCAACATATTTTTGCTAATATTTTTGTTAAAGTAAAACACACATACAGTAAATTGCACACCTCTTAAGTGTATGGATTTATTTTTCAATCTTTCAATCTTTCATTAGATTTATCCCATTGTATACTCCTATTTTATGGTATGTTTTAAATGTTTAAGCCACAAATGAATTTTAAACATGTCCTTTTCTATGGTTTCTTGACAGTTAATAGAAATATAAATGATTTTTCTGTTTAAATCACCTATATTGAGGTATAATTTACTTACTACACAATTACTACGTAAAAAAATTACCATTTTAAGTGAAAAATGCATACACCCATGTAACCTTCATTACAGTTAAAATGTACAGCATTTAGGGATTTCGCTGGTGGTCCAGTGCCTAAGACCCTGAGCTCCCAAAGCAGGGGGCTTGAGTTCAGTACTGGTTCAGGCAACTAGATCCCTCATGCCACAACTAAGATTTTGCATGCCACAACTAAAAGATACTTCATGCCACAACTAAGACTTGGCACAGTTAGATAAATAAACATTTTAAAAAATGTACCCTTGAGAAGGAAATGGCAACCTACTCTAGTATTCTTGCCTGGGAAATCCCATAGACAGAGTAGCCTGACAGGCTACAGTCCACGGAGTCGCAGAGTCAGACACAACTTAGCAACTAAACTACAACAACAAACACAATCAGGCAGATTGTGATTTGGGGAAATGCCTCTTGATGGAAATGTGGCATAAAACAGAGTGAAGTGACCTAGCAATATGGAATGTAGAGTTTTGTAAGAAATTAAAATTTGTGTATAGAGTCATAATTGCAAATATTCAAATAATAAAGTCTGTGGCTAAAGAAAAAAAATTGTGTAACATTTTGTTGTTGTTCAGTGTCTAAGTTGCATCTGACTCTTGCGACCCCATGGACTATAGCACGCCAGCCTCTGTCCTCCACTGTCTCCTGGAGTTTGCTCAAATTCATGTTCATTGAACTGGTGACATTATCTAACCATCTCATCCTCAGCTGCCCCCTTCTTTTGCCTTCAGTCTTTCCCAGCATCAGGGTCTTTTCCAATGAGTTGGCTCTTTGCATCAGGTGGCCAAATTATTGGAGCTTCAGAACTAGTTCTTCCAGTTAATATTCAGGGTCAATTTCTTTTAGGATTGACGGGTTTGATCTCCTTGCTGTGCAAGGGACTCTTAAGAGTTTTCTCCTGCACCACAATTGGAAAGTATCAATTCTTCAGGGCTCAGCCTTCTTTGAGGTCCAACTCTCATATCCATACATGACTACTAGAAAAACCACAGCTTTGACTATATGAACCTTTGTCTGCAAAGTGATGTATCTACCTGTTTTTTAATATGCTGTCTCAATTCAGTTCAGTTCAGTCACTCAGCCGTGTCCGACTCATTGCAACCCCATGAATCGCAGCATGCCAGGCCTCCCTGTCCATCACTAACTCTCAGAGTTTACTCAAACTCATGTCCATCGAGTCAGTGATGCCATCCAGCCATCTCATCCTCTGTCGTCCCTTCTTCTGCCTCCAATCCCTCCTAGCATCAGGGTCTTTTCCAATGAGTCAACTCTTCGCATGAGGTGGCCAAAGTATTGGAGTTTCAGCTTCAGCATCAGTCCTTCCAATGAACACCCAGGAGTGATCTCCTTTAGGATGGACTGGTTGGATCTCCTTGCAGTCCAAGGGACTCTCAAGAATCTTCTCCAGCACAACAGTTCAAAATATGTTGTCTAGGTTTGTGATAGCTTTCCTTCCTAGGAGCAGGTGTATTTTAATTTCATGGCTGCAGTCACCATCCACAGTGATTTTGGAGTCCAAGAAAATAAAATCTGTCATTGCTTCCACTTTTTCCTTTTATATTTGCCATGAATTCATAGGACCAGATGCCACGATCTTAGTTTTTTTGAATGTTGAGTTTCAAGCTAACCTTTTCACTCTCCTTCACCCTCATCAAGAGGCTCTTTAGTTCCTCTTCACTTCCTGCCATTAGAGTGGTATCATCTTCATATCTGAGGTTGTTGATATTGCTACTGGCAATCTTGATTCCAGCCTGTGATTTATCCATCCAGGAATTTTGCATGATGTACTTTGCATATAAGTTAAATAACTAGGGAGACAATATACAGCCTTGCTGTACTCCTTTCCCAGTTTTGAACCAGTCAGCTGTTCCCTGTGTGGTTCTAACTGTTGCTTCTTGAGCTGCATACAGGTTTCTCAGGAGGCAGGTAAGATTGTTTGTTATTCCCACCTCTTCAAGAATTTTTCATAGTTTGCTGTGATCCACACAGAGGCTTTTGTATAGTCAGTGAAGCAGAAGTAAACGTTTTTCTGGAATTCCCTGCTTTCTCCATGACTCAACGAATGTTGGCAATTTGATCTCTGGTTCCTCTGCCTTTTCTAAACCCAGCTTGTATATCTGGAAGTTCTTGGTTCATGTACTGCTGAAACCTAGCTTGAAGGATTTTGAGTACAACTTCGCTAGCATGTGAAAGGAGCGCAATTGTACGGTAGTTTAAAAATTCTTTGGCATGGCTCTTCTTTGGGATTGGAATGAACAGACATTTAGATCACTTCCAAAATGTTTCCTTGTGCTATTTTATTGTTGATTCCTACAACTTCATGCAAAAATATCCCACCACTGGTGTTAGGCCACACTAATCTGCTTTATGCAACTATAGTTAGCTGTAGATTACCTTTGCCTGGTCTAGACTTTCATAAAAATGGAACCATAACATAGCATACTCTTTTGTATCTGGTTTCTTTTGTTCAACATAAGATTTCTGAGAAATATCCAAGATCATCAAATATTAATGCTGAGTAGTATTCCAGTGTGTGTGTGTGTATGCATTGACTTGTTAAAAGATTTGCGCTATTATAAGAAAAAAACTTGCTATTATAAATGCATACAATTCTGTGGATACATTTTAATTTGTCTTAGGTGGCTAGAAAAGGTGAATAACTTATGACAATTAAAGAAATAGAATTCTTAATGAAAATCTCACAAAGAAAACTCCAGACTCAAATGGCTTCATAAGTAAATTCTATCAAAGATTTAAGGAAGAAACCACACCAACTTTACTCATAATCTTGCAAATAACAAAGGGGAAAGGAACATTTCTAATCATTTAATATTTGTTCTCCTATATGTGATGTGTCTTTTCCTCTGGCTGCTTTTAAAATATTCTCCTTATCACTGGTTTTCAGCAGTCAATCGGGTTGTTTGTCCCTCCCTCCCTCTTTCCCCAATCCCCCCTCTCCTTCCTTCCTTAATTCTGTCTGGATTAGCTGAATTTCTGAACATGTCCATTTATAGTTTTCATCAATTTGGATAATTATCCATCATTTTGATTCAAATGTTTTTTTTCTTTTGCCCATCTTTCCTTCTGGGACTCCAACTGCATCTGTGGTAGATAGTTTGAAATGGTCCTACAGGTCATTAAGATTGCTGGGTTTTTTTCCAAACTTTTTTCCATTGTTTGTCAGTTTGGATAAGTAATGCTGTTAGGTGATCCAGTGAAGTCTTCATTTCAGACTTTATGTTCTTCCCTAGGGCCTACCTTGAAGACCTAACCCTCAATGTGACTATATTTGGAGATGGGGCCTTTGGAGAGGAAATTAAATTTAATGAAGTCTTAAGGGTGGGGCCTTAGTTCAAGGAGAGTGCTATTCTTATAAGAGTAAGAGGCACCATGGGGATCTTTGTCTCCATGCATGCGCAAAGGCTATGTGAGGACACAGTGAGAAAGCAGCCATCTAGAAGCCAGAAAGAAAGGTCTCACCAGAAACCAACACTGACAGCAACTTGGTTTTAGACTTCAGGCCTCCACAACTGTGAGAAAATAAATTTCTGTTAAGTTACCAAGTCTGTAGTATTCTATTATAGCAGCTAGAGCAGACTAACATAGATGCAATTTCTCAAAATTGATACAGTCATTGAAATTGTTTATTTCCTTTTTTATCAGTTTTGGTAAGTTGTATTTTTCAAGGAAAGCAAAAAATGTCAAATACCTTGATATAAATATTTGTTCTTAATACCCTCTTATTATTTTTATCACGTGTAGGATATTACCACTTTCATTCCTGATATTTGTAGTTTGAGTTTTCTCTTTTGACTTGGTCAGTTTAAGGCTTTTCAATTTTATTAATCTTTTCAAAGAACCGATTTTGGCCTGTTGCTTTCCTCTAGTGCACATTTGTTTTCACTTTCATTGATTTCTGTTCTTATTGTCATTAGTGCCTTTTATTCTACAGATGTTTGAAAATTTTCCAATGAAAAATCTGATCCTCTTATGAAGACACATTGAGCTTTATATCACTATTTTAATCTTTATTCTTCAATACAAACAGAAATCCAAGGCTTATTAGATATTTAAGGAACAGCTGCAAAATATCAAAAAAGATAAAAATTAAAAAATAGAAATTGGAGAAGATAACTGAAAATAAAATCTGAGAGGATACAGATAGTATAGGGAACAGAAGGAAACTTTTAAAATGTCTTTAAGATTCTTAGAGAGAGATGATAAAATAATGCATCCCAGAAAGAAAAAAACAGTATTTTATGAGGCAATAGGGAAAAAATAAAAGGTACAAATATAATGATATAAATTAATTAGTCAACAAAATGTTTATGGGGAGGAAGCTGAAGAAATGTTCTGGAAACTAGAATAAAAGTGTTAAAGTTAAGAATCAGAGGTTAAAAGATAAGAATTTAGATGATTATTTCCAGAAAATGACTTTCAACCTAGAAATTCAAGTATAAATACAGACAGCCCATCAATTAAATACATGGCATGTTTCAGATTTTTAAGCCAATTTAAAAAAAATCACCATTTTTCTCTATGTTACTTTCACATATCTGCTCTATCAAATTACTGCAAACTTAACTACTTAAATCAACACAGGTTTACTTATCTCCCAGATCTGGAGGTCAGAGGCCTGAAATGGGTCTGCAGAACTATACTCCTTCTGGAGGTTCTAGGGGAGAATCTGTTTCCTCACCTTTTGCAGCTTCTAGGAGCCCCCTACACTGCTTTGCTCCTTAGCTCCTTCTTTCAACCTCAAAGCCAGTAGTATAGTATCTTCTCCCCTTTCTGACCTCTTGTAATCCATTTTATAGGGACACTTATGATTATGTTGAACCCACCTAGATAATCCTGTAATTTCCTTATTGCAGGATCCTTAACTTAATCACATGTACAAAGTTCCTTCTGCCACACAGGAAAACATATCAATAGGATCTGCATTGAGGGTGGTTATTATGCTGTCTACAATACTCTCATTTACCTTTTCTCAGGAAACTACTAGAAGATATGTTTCAGAAAAACAAAGGATTATGCAAAGAAAAAGGAACAAGGGATCTAACACAGGAAAGCAGTATTGAATTGGTAAAAGCAACCAATACTGAATGAATTAGAGGTTGAAATGCTCTAGAGAGAATATCTAGAAGGAAAACAAAATAAGCTGGATTAATCAATATGTTTGATTGCAATGTTTTGTTACTTTGGCAGAGTTTCTGAGGATAGATTATTAATAAGTAGACAGAACATGACAATTATTAAGGCAAAGAAATAAAAGGTTGTATTAAAAGTTAATGTGATCATATGTGGTTCAGGGTTGAATAATATATAAAAATGTTACTTTAAACAAAAACTGTGAGACTACCATATTGAGATATGAAAGGATAATAAGAGTGTGGGGGAGAGAAGGAATGTTCAGACTTGGGAGTGGTGTTATAAAAGAGCTTTATGATTGACTTCTAAAGGAGAAAGTTAACAGATAATTTTGGAGAGTGAAAAAAATCAAGAAACTGTAGTATATTTTGACATATGAAATAAACAACAGAACAATTGAAAATACTTGAAAAAAATTTTCCTTTTAAGAAAAGTATGGAGGTTATTTAAAAAACTAAAAATTGAACTAGCATATAACCCAGCAATTCCACTACTGGGCATACACTCAAAGAAAGCCATAATTCAAAAAGATACATGCACTCCAATGTCCACTGAAGCACTATTTACAATAGCCAGGAGATGAAAGCAACCTAAATTTCCATCAACAGGGCAATGTATAAAGAAGATGTGGTACATATACACAATGGAATATTACTTAGCCATAAAAAGGAACAAAATTGGGTCATTTGTAGAAATGCGGAGGCACCTAGAGAGTGTCATACACAGTGAAGTAAGTTGGAATGAGGAAAATATTACATATTAATGATACATGTGTAATGTAGAAAAATGGTAATGGTGATTCTATTTGCAAAGAAGAAATACAGACATAGACGTAGAGAACAAACATATAGATACCAAAGAGGAAGGGGGATTGGGGGAAATTCGGAGACTGGGATACATACTGTATGTAAGTACCAATACATACAGTATTGATATTATGTATAAAATAGATAACTAATGAAAAAATGAAATCTAGCAGAGGGGTTGGGGACTACAGGGCTTTTGGCTAAAAACTTAGAATGTGGCAAACTGTTATTTCTCACCAATATCTGTACATTTGTCTACATTTCTCAGGCTCCCTTGCAGTTAAAGGACCTTGGATTAAACTGGCCAATGAAATGTGGGCAAAGTTACATATGCCTTTTTTAGGGCTGACCTCTAAAACTTCCTATGTGATTCACTATGCTTTTTCTCTTGTCAGGTAAGCTATGAACCCCAAGTCACAGGAAACAGCAGAACCACTAAAACTAAAAAGAAACTTACGTTCTTAAGTTTAACACTTTATCTGACTAGTAACATCCACAATGAATTTCTTGTGAGAAATAAAAATCTACTGTATTAAATCACTGAAATTTGGGGTTTTCGGTGACAGCAGTAAATTTGGTGTTGGTTTTTTAAAAAGCAGTCACAAATGCCTTGACGGTATTTTGAGAAGTGGCATCTATGTCCCCTCTCCTAAAATTTGGACCTGCCTTCAAACTCACTTACAATCAAAAGAATGTGAGAGAAATAATGCTGTTTCTCTTGGGGACTAGGTTAGAAAAACAACATGTAGTTTCTGCCTTGTTCAGGCAACACTTGGTTTTGGAGCCCTAGGCGTAAGCAGTCTGGTTCTGGTTATTCTGCTGCCGTACCATGGGGGGAAGCCCAGGCCACATGAAGAGGCTACACACTGGACCTCTGCTAGCATTCACAGTCTTCATAGCTAAATTATCAGAAAAAATTTGTCCCTCTACGCTCCGCTGAACACAAGACTCATTAACATAGTAAAATGATTATTTTAAGACAGCATATTTTGGAGTAATGTATCACATAGTAATAGTAACCCAGTACTCACTCTGATAAAGAAATAGCATCATTTGCTTTTTAATCTGTGCACTTGAATTAAATTAGTTTAAAATGATAAATTACTTATTGGCTTGATGACTTTGCTATTGATTCTCCTATTTCCCTTTCTTAAAGCGGTGGCTTCCAAACATTTTAAAAAAGAAACACACAATGAGAAATGCATTTTATAAACATGACCTAGTGTACATATACATGCATACATATATACTTTAAAACTCCACAAAGTAATACTTAACCTTACCAAGTGCCATGCACTGCTTTTCCAAACTAGACGATTTCTTTTTTTAAAAAGTGTAGTTGTCACTAAATTTCCTTAATTACAACTGGGACCTCCACCAATGGGATCCACACCTTTCCTTTGATTCGAACACTGTACGAAACCATAATAATTCTTCAGAGCTTTACTCAAATCCAGCCAATAGCCCTTCACTGACCAATTCATTCTCAGTTCTTTTGAAATTCCTATAATTTATTAGCCATATGGTATTTTCTCTATTATGCATGCTTAACTTGATACTGTAGGTCCAACATTTTTGGCACCAGGGACCAGTTTGGTGGAAAATAATTTTCCCAAGAACTGGGGTGGGGGAGGTGGGGGTGGGTTCAGGATGATTCAAGTGCATTACACTATTGTGTGCTTTATTTCTATTATTATATTAGCTCCAATTCAGATTATTAGGTATTAGATCCTGGAGACTGGGGACCCCTGCCTAAGGCAACATTCTGTCTTTTAACTCTCAACTGCTAAATTCATAGTATTCAATAAATACATTGCTCAAGATCTGGCCAATGTGTTTTTAAATCTCACAACTGTCAACAAGCATTCCTTCTCTACAGATTTTCTTTGGGGTGGGGCAAGGAAAAATGGTTTAATAATCTATCCGCATACTATGCTTAATTTCGGATTGGAAAAGTGCACAAAGTAGTCCCAACTCTGCGTGAGTCTGTACTTTTAAAATAGACCTCATTATCAGATATAATTTTTCTAACAGCTTTCCTTACTATATAGCATACGAACTACTTCTCTGGACACAGCCATTAAAAAAAAAAAAGTAATAGAACAAAGTTCTCAAGACTAAAATATTTTAGGGATTGGCAAATGGGAAAGTGTTCTGTAGGAACAGCATTTTCACAACGCACTGCAACTACACCTTGATACTGTATTTCGAGAACCGCGTCCCCCTTCCGCGGTCCCGGCCAGTCTCAGGAGGGAGCTCAGAGCAGCGCTGGCGGGATGTGAGGCCAGGCCTCACGGACCAGGGTCCTGGTTCTCCATTACTTCTCTCCGGAAAAGGGTGACACCACACCGACAGCTTGGAAAAGCTGGGGCGGGACTTTGCCTCTAACCCCTCACGGCGGTTGTCCCCGCCCGTTACCTTTGCCAGCGGAACCCGCGCGGAGGCCGGCCCTAGCAACGGCCTTAGCAACGTCCGGGCTCCTCCCTCTGGTGTCGCCCGGAAAGCGCTCCGCCGCGGCCAGGCGGGACCGGGGCCGGGCGCGCACCTTGGGCTCCGGCGGAGCGGAAGACGCGTGGAGCTGTGTGAGGACCCGCGGGCTGTGCAGGTCTGAGTCCCACTCTGATCCCTCGTGCGGGTCTCAGCGCTTCTGTGGGGACCGGGGTCCGCAACCCGGAAGCTGCGGGAGTGGACGCTCCATGGCCGGGCCCCGGCGGAGGTCGTGCTGCGTGTCGCTTGTGAGCGGGGCCCTGGTCCCTGTGCGGCCGCCAGCGTGTTTAAGGTCTTGTGGGCCCTTTGGGGAAAGGGCGTCCAAATTTTTCTTCAAAAAAAGTTTTTCTTGCTTGTTTTTCTTTTTATTTTTTTTTTTAACCCCTAACCATTATTTTCAGTGGACTCCGGCCCAAGAAAAGTCTGTTCAGGCAAAGTTAGTCCACTAGGTACCCTATTCTTTATTTTTTAGTGTTTGGAGTGATTTGCGGGACAGTGGTTATCACCGAAGGAGAAAATTAGTACAGGCATAGTGTGCCATGCAGTGTATTTAAAATATTAAGGTTATAAATACGTAATAAGCAAAGAGGCTGTCCTTAAGTCTGGATTATTTCTTGGAAATGTAGGACAAGTCAGGAGGTTTATTAACACTGAGGTGCCAGTTCCATGAAGTTGGATGATAAAATCACTGCTTGATTCAGAACCACAATATTTAAAAATTACTTCTCTCTAAACCCCAGTGTACCGTGAAAAACTAAGGCAAGACAGTCTCTGCCACAGGGTGGGTGCTATGTGTGGGGGGGGTGGGGTGGTGGTGGTGGTGAGGAGGGAATAGACTGTTAGCCTGTTAGGAAAAGGTGTTGCCTTGAATTCTTAACAGTAGACCATTGGACCTGTACATATGACCAGGTTCTTAAAAATAGGAAAATAAAATTTAAGTGGGTTTTATCTGGTACTGTTAGGATCCGAAGTACATGATGAGGAGATTATATGTAATGTTCCATTGCTGTGTTGTGTGCTCAGTTGTGTCCCACTCTTTGCGACCCCGTGGACTAGCCTGCCAGGTTCCTCTGTCCATGGGACTTTCCAGGCAAGAATATTGGAGTGAGTTGCTATTTTCTCCTCCAGGGGATCTTTCTAACCCAAGGATTGAACTCCTGTCTCCTGCATGAGGGTGGGGGTGGGAGTTAACTGATTTGTAGCTAGGAGTCTTTTGCATTATTATTTTGGAAAAACAAGAAAAAAATCTGCCGGGCTGCAGATTACAGGTAAAGGTTGTCAGATACTTCAGTAGCAATTGCATAGTGAATGCTTCTTTTTCATAATGGTTTTGATTTAGTTAACAAGTATTTGTTGAATTCCTCATTATGGAATTGCAGAGTGAAGGATTCTACTCTTGGGGAGTTGACTACTACTAGGAAGGATAGCTTAACTAAAAGGTAACTCCAAATTAAAATATATTTTTCCATGTTAAGTATCTGGAACTAGTAATAAGTACATGAAAGCAAAGAGGTGAAGAGATTGCAATGGGCCATCTAGAATCCTGACTTTGAGACTAAAAATACAGGATTATGTGCAAGATAGAATTGGTACAACTTAATTGCGTAGTTAAAAAATTAATTTGTTTTCAACCCAAGTTGCAAAATGACAGGTGCATATCTAGGCAAAAATATTTGTTAGTTCCTTAGGAACGAAGTTTTTTTATGTTTTCTCAGTAACCCCAACAACTCCACTTGTATTTCTCACACATAATTGATGTTAAGATATATGCTTTGAAAGTTTTGAATTGTGTGTGCAGTAAATGATTTGTACACATTAGAAACAGGCTGTTGATTAGGTCAGGATGGATCCCTTGTTCATATGGTTTTAGAGACCTTTGGAGGGAGCTCCCCATGACTTAGAACTGCAGGCCTCTTCTGTAGCCACCTCATCTACATGTGAGAGTGTGTAGGTAAGGCAAGGCAGGGAGCCATAGACCTTTCCCTTGCACCGTCTCAAGGTGTTTGTGTTGTTTGATTTTTGTAGAGAAAGGACTTTTTATATAAGGCTCTGCTAATTTGGGGCTTCCCAAATTGGTGGCTCAGCTGGTGAAAAACCCCTGCCTGCCAGTGCAGGAGATGCAAGAGATGCAGGTTCGATCCCTGGGTCAGGAAGATCTCCTGGAGAGGGTAATGCAACCCACTTGAGTATTCTTGCTTGGGAAATCCTGTGGACAGAGGAGCCTGGCGGGCTATAGTCCATGGGGTTGCAAAAGAGTTGGACACGTCTGAATGACTAAACAACAACAAAAAATTCATTCAGCTATATGGATGGACTGCCAAATGGAATACATGGGGATTTTTATGAGGCATCTCAGGAGGAGTGCACTTTGAGGCTCCAGAAAAACTCATCAGTAGTTTTCCATTAAACATCAAGCAACTACATTGACTTTCATGACACTGTTGGGAACATACTTCCCCACTAACCCTGGGCCCCATAGTGGCACATGCAAATCCCTGCATAGCTACTGGAATACCCAGCGAAGTGGAGTCAAATTGAATTAGACCACTCCAATTGCTTTTTTAGGATAAGCCCATGATCTGGATAACTCAAGACTATCGTAGCCTAAAAATGTTTTTAAGAACCTCAGGTAACAGTAGAACAAAGCCAAACCAAGACGATTTAGGGACCAGTTAGTTTCCTAAGTTCAGTGATGAGACCTCCATTGGCTTGTGAGAATTGACCTTTTGTTGGCCAGAAAAGGATTTGTGGCTCTGATTTCTGGAGACTAAAAAGTTCTCTTCCCAGGATTTTAAGGCTTCTCCTGTCCTTCAAATGACTTTTTGATCTTAGCCAAGATTTCTTTACCTGTATTTGTAGATGGACTGTAGAATCTAACCTGCAAACCATCTGAAATTGTGTGCAGAATACTACATCTGTAAGTGCATTTTACTAGAGAGAAGGTCGAAGACTCTCATGCAGTCTTAAAAGGATCTGAGCCTCAAGAAAAGGTAACAGCTTAATATCCTGCAGTCTCCCAGTCATTGAGGGCATATTGACAAAAATAAAAGTCATTTTTAGGAAAGTGATTTGGAGTAGAGGTCACATAATGTTTTCCATTCGTGAGGCAAGAAGAAGGGGTTGGACCATCGTTTTTAAATATCTCTTTGTCCTACCAACCCAAAATGTAAACCCTTACCTAATTAGTACACATCAGAAATATTTATTGTATTTTGGCTTTCCCCTTGAATAAATTTGGCAAGTATATTTTACTTTTCCTTCAATGACCAACATCTTTTTTCCTTGCCTTTCTTTATTTGGGTCCCAAGTTCCCTGGCATTTACAATCTATAAAAAACTCCTGATGACTAATTAAATTAGTATCACTAACTTCTTGTTAGTAAATTATATTGTGTATTATGTTCCACTGGACTCTTTGTTCACTTTCGTTTTGGGAAACCACAGAAAGTTTCCTGTTTCTGTCACAGCTTTTCTCCTCTCAGTGTTTGTACTTAAAGTGCCTGGAGTCTCATAGTTAAACACCACAATACCAAGACTTTAGGTTACGAGAATCATTTTACAGCTCTGGAATGCACATCAAATGAAGAGGGCCCCAGTCTCTTTTTCCCTCTAAGCCTATTGTGCTTACAGAGTATTTGAATACCAATTTTGGCAACCATCATCCTCCTTTGAAGGAAATATTTAAGTGAGAAAGGCACTTTACTATTTTATCTCTAGACTGAATGGTATATATTTTTGAAAGCAGTATGATTTCTTAGAATGGGTGAACACTGATGTTACTCTGTAATATTTTAACGTTTATAAGATTACACTTTAATCTTTATGTATATGCCTTTATATTTTTATAGTCATATGTTTCACCTTTTGAGATATTTAAAAAATTATAATTGTTAGTGGATGCCTCTCATTTTAATGGATGTTTAGTTATATTTTTATGTGTGTTTTAATTTATGTTGGAGAGAATTACATCTTTTAGAACATAACCAACTAAATTTTACTGATTTCACCTTGTATTTTTTTCAAGGTTCAGACTGAGAATTGATGTCATGTCAGAGTGTGATTTGATGTCTTATAATAACAAGTGAAAGTCAGAGCTTGCAGGGTTGAATACATTCCTGGCTGATACTAACATAAAAACATTACATTCCTAATATAGAACAAAAGTACTGTTTCTGGAACAAAAATAGTCACTGAGAAATAGATTGTTTGTACCTAAACTTTATATTTGAAATAATTTTTCTGGGAGACAACCTTCCTATTTTTATGGAGGGACTAACTTTAAAGGGTAATTTTTTTTTTTTTAGTTTATTGCTTTTTAACATTATATCTTAAAGCATGCTAATCTAGTGGTTTAAAAATTTAACATTTGTTGCTGCTGCTAAGTCGCTTCAGTCATGTCCTACTCTGTGCGACCCCATAGACGGCAGCCCACCAGGCTCCCCCGTCCCTGAGTCAGCACACAGTTGTGAATTAAATGGAGTAGTTTTCTTTGTAGAAACAGTGAGTGAAATGTTTTATGTTTTTTATTTTGCCCCCCACTTTTTTTTCTAGTGCATCTACAATATGTGTTTTAGAAATAAAAGTTAAACTTTGATTTGAATGAAAAATGTCTCTCAGTACACCTATATTTCTCAAAGGAAGGGAAGAAGATAATTCAAAATTTGTGGAAATACAGCAGTCACAAACTACATGCATAGCTGCAGAAGATCCTCTTCAAAACTTATGCTTAGCATCTCAAGAAGTTCTCAAAAAAGCTCAGCAAAATGGAAGATCAAAATGCCTGAAGTGTGGTGGTTCAAGAATGTTCTACTGCTATACATGTTACGTCCCAGTTGAGAATGTACCTGTTGAACAGATACCACATGTGAAGGTTGGTGAGAAATTTAATTGTTTGGAAGTAGGAGAATTGATTTTAAAGACACATCTGATATATCCCTATTCTAGTATAACTGATAAGCTTGATAAATGACATCATTATGAAAATTAATTAATAGAAAGTTTAATCCTGTAGACCTGTAAACCTATTTTTCCCCCTTGTTTCTAGAAAAAGAGACATACATTGCTGAAACACTTGCATATGAGATGAATGCTGTTGTTTTTAATGAAATCAGTTACTTTTTAAAATAAATGATTATAATTCATTTACAGCATAGAAAAAATGTTAAACTTGAAAACTACAAGAGACAAGTTTACAGGCTGCATGAAGGAGCTTCAAAAACCACCTCAGGGCCTTGGACTGCCCTTGAGAAGAAAACATATCCTGAAGGAACTAGGGTTGATATTTGCTTAGGCAGAATTGTGAGTTTAGCCTCATTCTGTATATGGAGACGGAGCACATGTCAGTGACCAAAACTAAACTAAACTGAAATTGAAAAGACTAAGGCCTGCTCATTGGGCTGTGTTATAATTATAGTGATTTAACGCCAGATTTCAACAAATTGATTTGAATTGATTGCTTACCTTATACTTTTTGTTACCTATCAAGACTATTTTTGTGTAGATAAAAGGTCTGTAGACCATCATGTCTCTGTAATCAAAGACTTAGTTATGTATATGTTAACTTGTCTAACAGTGACTCAAACTTTAAGTCAAATGGTTTATGAAATTTGACTGCTCCCTGTTAGGACCTTAAAGAGACCAAATTCTACACATGAACTCATTAGAACTTGGCAATAAGAAAATAAGTTTAATGTGGTGATAAGGTTCATTTAAATTTTAAGTAAGAACAATACTTTGAAACACTTGTATTTTGTTACTTGAATTGCATTTTAGCCTACATGTTACCTTGGCAAGTCCATGGTCTGCTTAGGGGTCTAAAATCATTCTTAGAGGCTATTGGCAAGTTTACTGGCCAAGAATAACAGTATAGAATCCAGTAAGCTTTATAGTTAGAAAAACTGAGAGCTTGAGCCCAATAATTCTTCTAAAGTCCTCATTGTTGTTCGGTCACTAAGTTATGTTCAACTCTTTGCCACCCCAGGCTCCTCTGCCCTCTGCTGTCTCCTGGAGCTTGCTCAAATTCATGTCCATTGAGTTGGTGATACTATCTAATCATCTCGTCCTCTGCCGCCCCCTTCTCCTTTATCTCCCTTCTCCCATTATCCCCATCTCTCATATAAAAATGTTACATTTTGAAGTATAGTTTTGGAGATATGAACAGAATCATTTCATCTTCTGTTTATATCATAGCCACATAAAGAAAATATCCCATTAAAAGTTTTATCTTAAGATATATTTTGTTCAAAAGGGTTGATGATTGGAATAATAAAAGTTAATAATATAGGGCTAATATTTTCATAGAAATTTAATAATTGAGTATTGTTTTTTAAATCCATGACCTAATGTCCACTATTTTAATGAAATGGCTGAAACACTACACCAAGAGTTTGATCAACTCTAAATGGCCTACTGGATGGTGCAAAATTTTCTGAGGTATTTTAATTACCATATGTAAAATTTTGTGAGTTACTACATATTAATTAAAAAAGTCTAAAAATTTTTCTAGTTTCTACTTTATTTTTACAAATGGTGCAGCATTTGCTTTTAGATAGCCTGCTTCGGAAGGGAAGATAACTACCTAATGAATAAGTACCTCCCAAGCTATAAATTTTACTCTAGGGATTAAATTCATTAATATATATCTTTTTAATGCAGAAGAAAAAATTTTTAATGTCATACAAATTCATTAATTTTTTTTTAAGTCATGACAAATGTCTTTTTTTTTTAAGGCGAAGAAAGGTCATCAGATGAAAGCTTCATCTTTATTAGAGTACTAGAATTGAAAAGATTCTCTTTGGGAAGGTTGATAATCACATGGAAAAAGGCTAGAGTTTTCTGCTAATTGTATTTTGATAAATATGGGTAGAAAGTTTTGTGGTAAATCTCTCATAGGAAACATAGATGTTAGGGGACAGATTGATGGTCTTTAAATGTTTGAAAACAAAACATCTCTACTTGAACTGAGTCTGGTCAACTCTAGTTGCATTACTCTGTACCCTGTGATTGTTTAAGATATATCTTCTTTTAAAATGTGTGAACTAGAAGACAAACATATATTTCTGTATTTCCATGACTTGACCTGTGTCTGGACTTTCATAGTATAATTTTCAGGCTTACTTGGGGAACTAAAGATACATGGCTTGGCTCCCAGAAATACTTCTTGAGCACAGATATTACATAACTGTTTTATACTTGTAGATGTTAGTCCATGATATGCTAGTTTCATGATTTGTGAAATACATTAGTAACTTTCAGTCCTGCGTTCTTGATTTAAATGATGTCCTTCAGAGATAGCCAACTGAGCAGAAATGTTGGTCATTGCCTTTGGAATTTTCAGCTCTATTCATCAGCTGTATAAGAAAGTCGGTTTTATTAGTATTAGAATACTTTGTCATGATCTGCTTTTTTTTTTCTTTCTTCTTTCCTGCCTTCCCTGAACTAAGATAATGCTGAGCTGCTACTGAGAGACCCTGGGGAAAGGGAATGTAGAGTAGCATCAGCTGGGATTGAGTTTCATGAGGCAAGTCTGATGTAGAGTTCAGCCAGAGGTAGACTGATGTAAAATCATTTGTGAACTGCCTACTTAAATGGCAAATTTTCTATCAATAGAAGTTGATTTGATGTTTTGAAGCAGTTGCCTTCAAGTTATAAATGATCACTAGGCCTAAGTGAGAAGGTAGGAGACATCAGGTTTGAAACCCTGGATTGAAAGCTAGGGATGTTTTCAATGTTATCTGGGATGTTTATGGCCCTTCTAGAATATATAGCTTCCTCTTTCCACATAATTATCCTGAGTGATAAACTATGTACAATTTGGGATCATCTAGTAGCATATAGAAACTGCCCCTTTAAAAAATAGTTCTGGAGTTAATGACACAACATGAATGAATCTCAGAATAATTACTCTAAGTGAAGGCAATCAAAAGAAAAGTGTTTATAATTTATGATTTCATTTATACAAAATTCTGGAAAATGCCAACTAGCCTATAGCAATAGATCAGTAGTTGCCTAGGACTGTGGGTGGTAGTTGATGAGTTAAAGGGAAGGAGGGAGACACAAGAAGACTTTTGGGGATGATGGATATGTTCATCAGCTTTATTGTGGTGATGAATTCAAAGGAGCATATGTTAAAACTCATTTGATTGTACACTACAAATATGTTCAGTTTATTGTTTCAATCCTATCTTTAATAAATCTGTTCTAAAAAAAACAAGGTAGTTTTGTACTCCAGGGCAAAATAACTGTTCCCCCAGAGTAAAATACCTAGAATGTTGCCTTTTAGTGTGGGCTGGGAGCTGGAACAGTACTTATCATAACAAATACGTCATTTGAACTCTACAGCGAAAAATCCGTCCAGAGAGAATTTCTTATATGATGGGAGAGATATGACTTGGCTTCTGTTTTCATAGTCATGGCTGAAGGCAGGATTCATACAAGCATTATACAGAAAACTAAACTGAACAAGTCAGCGAAATAATAGAAAAATCTAACTCAAGAAATTTGCGAGACTATTATTTTTGCATACAGACAGGACATAATTCATAGTAATTAAATAATGAAACTAAGGAAAATAGGCAAAATGATTTTGAAAAGTTATTTTTTATATAGAGTATACCTCCTGGAACCATTCTGTTACTCTTTTTCCAATTAATAATTAATTTCACATGCTGAGAATCATGATGTTAACATTAAAAGATAATACCTTTAACCTCAAAAGATGTTTTGAGGAACAAAATTTTAACTTGAATTTTAGATCTAAAATTTTTGCCTGAGCTTATACTTCTTTTTAATATATTATAAAATTAACAGACCTGAAAGTTTATAGCAATTATAAAAAATGTTCTTGACACAGATATTTGAATGCAAGGAATAGGACTCAGTCCAGTGTGACAAATGAGTATGACATTGGAACATTGCTATAAGAGTCTGTTAAATGAGTTGAAAATAGTTCTAGTACATGATTAACAGTATTAAGAAATAAATTTGTGTTTGCTTTATGACTCTTACTAGTCTTAGTATTCTGTTCTAAAAAAGTATGACTTTCAAACTATTAAGTATATTCATAGGAACTTAGTGTGAGCTTGCTATTTAAGCTTTAAAGACCATTTTTATTAACATAAAAATTAGAATTTTCTATTTGTTTTGTTCATTTTTTCCTTTTTCTCTAAATTTTAGCTACCATTGAAGATTGACATCATTAAACATCCGAATGAAACAGATGGCAAAAGCACCGCTGTACATGCAAAACTCTTAGCACCTGAATTTGTAAATATTTATACATATCCGTGTATTCCAGAATATGAAGAAAAGGATCATGAAGTAGGCAGTTTATTTTTTTTACAGCTTTTCACATTGAATCTAAATATGAATTTTAAACTGCATTGCCTTTCTAAACTTACTTGAACATAATTTACTATTTAATGGTCTTGGGTTAACCTTCTGCAGCACTTAACAAAATACAGTTTACTTCATCAGTATCTTAAAAGATCAAATGATCCTAGATGTTAGGCCTTTTTGAGTCTCTCTTTTCACTTTTTCTAGTTTGTCTGCATTATTTCTTCCAATTCTTACTCTTTGCTAGTATTACTAGGCCTGCTTTTACTTTTCTCCTTTCTCCATTCTTGTTCTTATACTACATGTAAAAAGTCTAATTTGATACAAACTGAGAAACCAGATTACAAATGTTGAAATTTCTCCAGAAGAAAAAAAGACTAAGCTAGAAGGATTTTTAGAAATCCTTTCTAAATTAAAAGCTTTAGTACATGGCTTTTGTGATATTTATTTTGGCTACTCAGAGACCTTCCTTGCTCATTTCTAGATTCTTAATGGATTTTCACCTAGTTGAAATGGTCACATTACTGACAACAGGTCTTTACAGCTGATCTTGTTGAAAAGTGATGTTGCTATAGATCTCAAAAAACTAGGCCTTGAATACTTCTGAAAGAAACCTATAAACTCTTTTGGGTCTCTTGGGAGAACATTTGTTGGTATGGTAAATCTAGAAACAAAATAAAAAATCAGTGCATTTGTTTGTTTAAGAAAGAACTTGGTAAGTTTTTCCTTTCCTATCAATATATTTGTAATTTTTGGTTGAGTTTATATAGAAAGTTGTGTTTGTAAATGATATCTGAGTTTGGGATCTAGGAGTATATTTGTATTTTCTTCTTTGATCAGCTAGATATCATGTCAGTTAAATAGAACATAGTGCTATCTAATATAAAAAGACATGATGTGCTCATAGTCTTAAGAAAACTAAGAAGCCCTGGACTTTGCTAGTTGGGTATGGGGGAAAGGTAGGTGTGCATAGTGAGTGTCTGAAAAACTTTTATAACGTTGTTTATAAAGTTAAGATTTTAAATTTTAATAATATTTATTTTTCATATTAAAAATGATAATCTCAACTCAGAAATCTTTGGAAATAGGGGAAAATATGGAGGATAAATACCCATGATTCTATCAACATTTGTTCATTTAACAAATATTTGCTGGGTGCCTGCTTTGTGTTAGGAGTTGTTCATACCTTGGAGGTTCTACAGTGTATAAGGTCTCAGTAAAAAAACATGCTGAAAGAAAGGAAGTGCCATAATTCACTGAGTGATTCTTTAACAGTTAAATTTTTTATTTTTAAGTTTTCACTGTAATAAATGTACTTTAACATATATTCTGGGTATTGTGAGTATATGTATATTTAGAATTATTTTATTAAGATAAATTCCCATAATTGAAATTTCACTTGACTAGAGAGTATGAACATCTCAAGACTCTTGACTTATATTGCCAAATGGCTTTCACAGAGTTATGTTATTTAAACTTGACATCAGTAATGGCTTTAAAGGCCTATTATACCATTTCCTTACCAGCATTGGCTGTATCATTTGTTTTCTCTTTGCTTATTATATAGGTGAAGATGGTATTTAATTATCAAGCACTTTTCAATGGTTCTTTTACAAAGTACCCCATACTTTGCCTTTTATTTTATGAAACATTACAGAGTTTAGTTTTTTTATTTAAGATACAATTAACCTGGTTTCTATAAATAAGTGAATAACTTATTTTAAAGTATAGAAGTATTTCTTGGTGGTATATTATGATTATAGGTTACTAGGGAAGAACCAAAAACTTTACCACATGTATATTAAAGAGGCACATATACTAAAACCTAATGCTTTTTTCTCAGATACTCAACATAGTTTTTCCTCTTGAAGTTTTAAGTCTGAATTTATTAATTTTGAAGATCATAGCACACTACTAATGTAAACTTCTTTGCTTTAGGTTGCACTTGTATTTCCTGGACCTAAGTCTGTTTCAGTAAAAGATATTTCTTTTCATCTGCACAAAAAGAGTCAAAATAGCATTAGAGGCAAAAATGATGACCTTGATAAGCCATCCGTTAAACGCAAGAAAACTGAAGAACAGAATTTGAATGACAGCAAATGCAAAGCCACAACACTGAAAAAAATTGTGTTCATAGACAGCACCTGGAACCAAACAAACAAAATATTCACTGATGAGAGACTTCAAGGTAAATAATAATAAAAATGTTGCATTTTTTTTTTGACTTTTCCTTCCCCCAACTTTCAGAAACTTCAAACCTACTGATGTATTCAAGAAGAGTTGCATTGCCACCTTTGCTTTATTTTTCCTTCTCTATTATATGTATCTGTGTGTACTTAGATATGTATATTTTTGGTTGAACCATTTGAAAGTAAGTTGCAGGCTTTACAGCACATCACCCTTAAATATCTAAGTATACATCCTTAAAGAAGAATGGCGTAATAACTATACCATTATCACCATAAGGAAGTTAGCAAAAGTTCTATAATCTTTAGTCCAAATTTACATTTCCCTAATTGACCTAAAAATATTTGTTGTAGCCTTTTTCCTCTGATACAGCATGTAAACTCAGAGTCCATTTGGTTATTATGTCTCTTTAGTCTCTTAATGTAGAACAGTCCCCTGTTTTTGCAATTTCTGACTTGGGCTAGTGTGAAGAGGACAGATTAGTTGTCTGCTGATTTTAATGTTAGATTCAGTTTAAATATTTTTGTAAGGATACTTCAGATAAGGATAAATCCATGGTTGTCTATGAAAAATCTAGTTTATATCTGTTGTTTTGATATAATTAATAATAGCATTCCTTTTCAGAAATGAAGTTGTTTAGGTGATTAGTTACCCTATTCATAGCTAAAGTTGTATACATCAAATAAGAGGACATGGTGTACCTTTAATAGGTGATTAGTTATCCTATTCATAACTAAAATTGTATACATCAGATAAGAGGACATAG
The DNA here is from genome assembly GCF_019320065.1 of Cervus canadensis. NCBI lineage: Eukaryota > Metazoa > Chordata > Mammalia > Artiodactyla > Cervidae > Cervus > Cervus canadensis. The sequence continues at coordinate 56,504,239 of NC_057391.1, read as the reverse complement.
TGTACCTTTTTCCATTACTGCTGATAACGTTAATTCCTTGATTAAAGTGGTGATTGCCAGATCTCTCCATTATAAAGTTTATTTTCTTTGTTGAAATTACTAGTAATCTATGGGGAAATACTTTTAAGACACTGAACTATTTCCCAACTGCTTTTTACAAAGTGGTTTTAGTATTTATTGATGTGTGTGTGTGTTAGTTGCTCAGTTGTTTCTGACTCTTTGCGACCCCATGGACTGTGGCCCACCAGGCTCCTCTGTCCATGGAGTTCTCCAGGTAAGAATACTGGAGTGGATAGCCGTTCCCTTCTCCAGGGGGTCTTCCCGATCCAAGGTTTGAACCTTGTCTCTTGCATTACAGACAGACTATTGCCTAAATCAGTAATTACATTAAGGATTACAAAATGATGAAATTTTAATATTTTTATTTCTTCTGCATTTGTTTGCTGGCATTCTTATGTAAAGATGAGCTTTTATTTTTTCCCTCTCTCCTTTTTCCTCTCCCGCCACCTCTTTTTGGGATCATTGTGGTCTTATGGGTTTCCTTTTCATTCAGTATATTATAATTTATCATGATTATATTCTTTTTGATGCCCAAATTGTCTAAAACTTTGCCATTGGGAACGTTTCAGGTCCTCTGTGGCATGGCCTCTTTAGTCTTTCTGGTACAACAAGCTGTCCCAAGTTCACTTGTACTTTTTTCCTGCCCCAGACCTAGAATTAATTGTTTGAAGGAACTGTGGTTCTTTTAATGGGGAATGTTATTAGAAACCAAGATCTGGTACATTTATTACTGCTTGTATATCATTGCTTCAGTGGACAGAGCCAAGAAAAATAAATAGCCATGTATTGAGTTCACATGAATAGTTTCAATTCAGATTTAACATTTCTTTCTTTTGTTTTGTTTGTATATTTTTCTTTAGAGTGAAAAGCTTAGTTTCTAATAATTAATGGTTTAAAGAGTTGCTTTACTTGCCCAAGTAACACAACTAATAATATGAAGAATATTACCTGTCTTGTTCGCTTGTTCCTTACTCAGTTCTTTAGGCTTTTTCAGTAGTTTCTCTAAAAGCTTTGGGTTTATTTCTGGCTCTTTGGTGGCTTTATTTGTATACCATGTATGATTAGAGAGCAAGAGAGTTAACCAGTTGGTTTTAAGCAGTTTCCAAATCAGTTTCAAACTGGAAGAGCTTCTCTCAGGCAGTTACTCAAAATGTACATCATGTAGAAAAGAAAGTGTATGGCACTTTTTGGAATCTTGTGTTAATTAGTCTCAAGCTAAAGTGAATGACAATACTAGATTTAACTCGCTTAATTTATATAGTTTATATCCCTTGAAAACATACATGTTAGTAAGACTCCTTTGTCATTCTGCCTCTCTGTGTGATTGGGTGTATGTGTGTGAGAAAGATAGGCAGACAGAGACAAAGAAATGGTGTGTTTGTGTTCTTGTGTGTTTCTGTGTTTGGGAAGGATGTGTGTATGGAGGGTGACTGCAAAAAGATGACAGAATAAGATTTGTAATCTTATTGCTAATATTTGATTGATGAAACCCTAAAACCCTGCTCTTTGGAGTACTGCCTGCCATATTCCCTTGAATAGTTACAGTTGCATGTTACCCAGTTTGAAGATTTTTCCTGAGCCATTTTTCTTTAAAGTACCTTATATGGTAATGGAAAGGATCAAATGAAGAACATAAGTGGTTTTAAAACTTGAAAAAAATTATAAAGGGAATTATTGAGGTACGATTTAAATCTGTTAAGCCTTTGTGCTTAAGGCTTCAGATCACATTTGTACAAAAGTTTTCTGTTATTCCTTCTCAGATCGCATAGAAAGTATCATATATTTCAGTTCTGTGCTACATCAGAATTTTAAATGGATTTCTTAATTCCTTCAAAATCATGAAATAAACAGATTTCTGGAGTCAGTTTTTTCTGTATCTCCTACTTCAACCCCTGTCCCTTCTGACTCCTCATCACACCACAGGAACTATTTAGGGCTCAGCATATTTATTATCTCTATATGTGTGTGAAATATCAGTTTCCAGATAAGCCAAGTTACTTCCACAAGAAACAACCCTTGTTTGTTATAAATCATTGCTGTTAGGTTTTAAAACATTTTATCATTTATTTGATGGGATTAAGCTGAACAAACCAACTCTAAATTTCTATTTAAGCCCTCAAATGTACTGTATTAAAATGTTTCTGTTACTCTAATTATGAATGCTGAGATTAAGAATCCTCTTAACAATGTAACATACTCTTTTGCCAAACTTTACAGAGAAATAACTGTGAATGTTTTACTGCTCTCAAAACAAAACATTTGAAGTTTGAGTGCCTAATTTAATCATGAAATGTAAGCCTTCAAGTGAAGAGTGGCATAATGTTCTTGAAGATTCATCATTGAAAGGCTTAGGGGAATGCATTGGGAAAGGATGGTGTCTTTTTGTTGTGGAAGGAGTCCAAATTACTAAAACTAGCATTCATCTCACTTCAATAAGTGGTGCTGGGAAAACTGGACAGCTCCTTGTAAAAGAATGAAATTAAAATATTCTCTAATACCATATACAATAATAAACTCAAAATGGATTAAAGACGTAAATGTAAGACAGATACTAGAAAACTCCTAGAGGAAAACATACGTGGAACACATAATACAAACATACACACAATAGAATACTACTCAGCCATTAAAAAAGAATGAAATCTTGCCATTTTCAGTAATATGGATGGACTTGGAGGGCATTATGCTAAGTGAGATAATGGAAAGACAAGTATTGTATGATATCAGTTATATGTGAAATCTAAAAAAATACAAGGATATAATAAAAGAGATGCAGACTCATAGATGTAAAGAACAAACTGATGGATACCAGTGAAGGAGGGGCAATATAGGGGTAGGAAAGTAAAACAGACAAACTATAAAGTAAGCTATAAGGATGTATTGTACAGCACAGGGAATACAGCACATATTTTATAATAACTATAAATGGGGTATAACCTTTAAAAATTGTGAATCACTATGTTGTACACTTGTAACTTATATTGTATAACATACTTTCAATTAAAAAAGTTTTCCTTTTTTAGGTTATTAGTTTTGCTTTTTTCTTTTTTGACTTGTAGTTTTCTCGGGACTCAAATTTTAAGTTCACCATTTTGTTTCTAAGATTGTAGCTATAGTTTACTCATTTTCACTACTATGTAATATATGATTGTGTGAATATACTAAGGTTTATTCAGTCTTCTGTTGATGAAACAATTTAATTTTTCTGGTTTTTGCTACAGCGCTACTGTGTGCTACTATTAAACACAGTGGTACTATGAACATTTTTGCACATGTGCAAGCTTCCTCTAGGAAACATACCTAGAACTGGAATTGCTGTTTTGTTACATATAAGAATGTTCAGTCTTATAGGACGATGCCAACTATTTTCCAAAGTGTGGGTATACAGGTTTATACTCCCATCATTAATGTGCGAGAATTCCTATCAGTTCATAATGCCTCCTACCGCTGTGTTGTCAAATGTTTGATACTTGCCAATAGAGTGGCTATAATATGGTATCTGGTTGTAGTCATAATTTACCTTTCACTAATCACTAATTGGGTTGAGCATCATTTTGTTTGCTTATTTGGCCGTACATGTCCTGTTCTGTGAAGTATCTATGTCCATTTTTCTAGTGTTTTGTTTTTCTTATTGACTTGTAGGAATTCTTTATATAGAATATATTTATGTTTTGAAATATCTTCATGCAGTCTGTGACTCATCTTCTAAATTTCTTTATGGTATCTTTTGAAGAACTGAAATTCTTAGTGTGGAATTTATCCATCTTTCATGTTTAGCACTTTTGTTCCTTTTAAAAATCTCTCTACCCCAATATATTTCACCATGACAAGGCTGTGATCCAAAAGATGCTTGCTTCTTGGAAGGAAAGCCATGATAAATCTAGACAGCATATTAAAAAGCAGAAACATCACTTTGCCAACAAAGGTCCGTATAGTCAAAGCTATGATTTTTCTAGTAGTCATGTTTGACTACTAGAACATGTCAACAACTAGTCATGTTGGACCATAAAGAAGACTGAGCGGCAAAGAATTGATGCTTTCGAATTGTGGTGCTGGAGAAGACTTTTGAGATTCCCTTGGACTGCAAGAAGATCAAACCAGTCAATCCTAAAGGAAATCAGTCCTGAATATGCATTGAAATGACTGATGCTGAAGCTGAAGTTTCAATACCTTGGCCACCTGATGTGAAGAGCCGACTTATTGGAAAAGACTCTGATGCTGGGAAAGATTGAGGGCAAAAGGAGAAGGGGGCAGCGGTGGATGAGATGGTTGGATGGCATCACCCACTCAATGGACACGAATTTGAGCAAACCCCAGGAGATAGTGAATGATAGAGAAGCCTGGCATGCTGCAGTCCATGGGGTCACAAAGAGTAAGACACAACTTAGCAACTGAACAATAGCAACAGATGTCAATTGTGTTTTTCCCTTTTCAACTATTATGCATGTAATTAATTTATTGTTTTTGTAGTATTGTGTATTGAATGGAAGTCTTGTGGAGGTCATTCCTATTGTGTTTCATTATGATGATCATTGTCTTTTAAATGGCAGGTTTGGTCAGTTTATATTTGCTGTGAGTATTGGTTTAGAATAAAATATGATTTTTTAAAAGCAAATTTTATTGTGAGTCTGAGTGCTGGTCTAAGGTGCTAAAAGCCTTCTGAGTTTGTATGTTGACATCTGAGTTTTAAGAGATGAGAGTGCAAGTGAAAGTGGCTCAGTCATGTCCAACTCTTTGTGACCCCATGGACTATTCAGTCCATGGAATTCTCCAGGCCAGAATACTGATATAGAGCCTTTCCCTTCTCCAGGGGATCTGCCCAACCCAGGGATCGAACGCAGGTCTCCCACATTGCAGGCAGGTTCTTTACCAGCTGAACCACAAGGGAAGCCCAAAAGATGAGAGTACTATTTTAAGATTTCATGAGTCATTTCCTCTTTAAATATTTAGGAGAACAGCATTAGCCGACTGTGTCCCCAAGGCTCTGAAACACAGATGTGACAGCTACTGAAACAGCTCTAGGTACTCTGTACATGAAGAGAGAGCCAAAAAGTGATCATCCAGTAGCTTTAACAGTATTAAGAATCATTAACCTGCCTATCTGGTCTCAGTGAGTTTCAGAATGAATGATGTCTTAAAAATGTCAATTTATCAAGGAAATGAAACGTTTCTGAAAATTGGTGAACTTAGTCCTGTCACGGGTTAAAGTGAAAAAAGACCTTGGTAAGTAGATGACAGAGATGACCGTCTTAAATGTTAACTACTTGTAACCCATTGCTGTAAGGTCTGAGACTTACAGATAACTGTCATGGATAATATTTCATCCTGTGTTTTGTATTGCTTCTGTATATATCTTAATACATTTGAGAAAATACCCTGTTTGGAATTGGGATTGAGGAAGTTTAAAAAAAAAATCCTTAAAGTAATTAAGGGAAATCATTATTGTACCACACCCTGTGGTTAACAAGAAGTACCTATATTTTTCTTATTTGTTTTTGGCAGGGTTGCTACAGGTTGAGTTGAAAACAAGAAAAACTTGCTTTTGGCGCCATCAAAAAGGAAAGCCAGATACCTTCCTTTCCACGATTGAAGCCATTTACTACTTTCTGGTAGACTATCATACTGATATATTAAAAGAGAAATACAAAGGACAATATGATAATCTTTTATTTTTCTACTCTTTTATGCACCAGTTGATAAAGAATGCCAAGTGCCCTGGAGACAAGGAAACAAGAAAACTTACCCATTAGTTTTTTAAAAGTTACTCATGTAATTTTATTTTGCTAAAATCAATAAAATTATAATTGTGCTTTGTTTATTCCTAGGAAATATTCATGTGTAATGTCTGTAAGACCACTTGAAAGAATGAGGTTTTATTTATTTTACTTCATATTTTTAAAAATGAAGATATTTCTAAGGGAATTTTCAGAGATGGTGTTGACTGAAAAATTCATTTCAGAAGTTACTTGCTCAAGTTTGGCAGATCTCAATTTTATTACTATATTTTAATATAATAATGTGTTATTTTATATCTATGTGGTTAGATGTAATTAGATATTTGTTTAGAGATCTTCATATCTTCCCATCTATACTCACAGATTCTCTTCAAGTAATTTGCTCAAGGTTGATGGCAAACCTGGGCAGAACTAGAATTGCAGCTCCAGTCCATAGGGCTGTTTCTTTAAGTCCATGTTGCATGTGATGGACTTTTTTTTTTTAATCTGCATCTTTTTTAGGGAAGAATTGTTAATAATCATGTCCTATCTTAGGGATGGACATATGACCCAGGTTAGCAAGCAAAATGCCTAGTGATTGATCCAGGATAAGCACATGTTTCCTTTTTGATAAGTAATATGAATGTTCAAGGAGGTAGGGATTATTTTTCTTAAAGCAGTATGGTTCACTGGTTAAAAGCACAGCCTCTAGAGCCAGACTACAGACTCTAGGGCTAGACTATCTAAATCTAAATCTCATTTTTCATTTTCTACCTACCAGTCACTTGTCAGTTTCTTGATTACTGAAGAGACCAGTAATACGGTAGGTATTTTAGGATGATGTTGAGGTTTAGCTGAGTGAATGTGTCTGTGGGGCTTTCAGTAGCACCTGGCATATAGTAAGTGCTATACATGTGTTTATTCTTTTTGTTTTATAAAATTGTGAACTAAGCATGATGTATATAACCCTAGAGCTACTGGTGACATCTCTGCTGCAGGTGGCAAAACTTTGCCTTAGAATGAAGCCAGCAAAAGAAAGAGTGGAGAGATAAAAAGACTTGAGTCCCGAGGACATTTAATCACCTAATCTAGCTGCTTGTGATTGGAGCCCTACTGTGCTGAATACCTTATGTTTGCCCTCTGGATCTACCCTTCAGTCTTTCCCATTCTGCTCTCTGCTCTGTGAGGTAGGTCCCCTTGCCCACTGGCTTTTGGTTGGGATCAGCAAACAGAAGGACCAGCAGTAGGTTGAAAGTTGAAAGGAAAATGAAATTGTGTTATCTCCCTGGCTGCTTTGCTGCTAGGCCACCATGGGTGGCTGTGTCCCCTTACTAGAGGTCACTTATCAGGCATCCTTTTCTCAGCAGTTATTCCAGTTCGTTTCAGACCCATACTTCCTCCTTCTACCCTTTTCATTTACGTAGTAAGGTCTCCTAGGTGTTCCTAGCCCCAAAGCAGGTCATTTACACCTTGGTTTTCCTAAACTCTGCCTGTACCTTTGTAAATAGTGATTTTTGTACGCTGCTCAGTTGCTAAGTCGTATCTGACTCTTTCCAGCCCCACAGACTGTAGCCCATTAGGCTTCCTTGCCCATGGGATTTTCCAGGCAGAAATACTAGAGTGGGTTGCCATTTCCTTCTCCAAGGGATCTTCCTGATCCAGGGATTGAACCTTCATCTCCTGCCACTTCTGCACTGGCAGGTGAATTCTTTATCACTGAGCCACAAGGGAGATATTTTTCTCGAAAGTCCCCACTTGAAGTTGTCCTCTTTATAGGATATTGACTATTAAATTTCATCCACATGAGGGATAGAAATAGCAATACATTTCCCAAAGTACACTCAGTGGGACATGTGTTTTATGAAAAAAAATTGTCGGTAAAATTTGTTTGCGGCACATTATAGCCCCCTCTTAGAGATTCAAAAGGCACAGCATGAAAGTGCTGAAAAGTCCTGCAATAAACATTTTGAACTTCAAGTTGTTATTTCTTAAACTTTTTTGAATAAGAAATGCCTACTAACATACTGTGAAAATAGATCTTTGAAACATTGTAGTTTAGAGCAGTCCCTGATTAATGTATCTGTGGCAGTTGAGGCCTAATGAGATTAAGTAACTTGCCCATAGGGTCACACAACTAGTTAGTGGCAGAATCCTGTCTTGAACCTGGGACTTTTGATTTGGTTCACTGAGGTCACCATTTTATTACACTCTTCATTAAAAGGAATGTGGCTTATATAAAGTTTGAACATTATTAGCCGCAATAGTCTTAGCCAAATAAACTCTCTGACTTGCCTATTAGTTAATAAGCAATAACTGACTAGCAGTTATTTTACAAGAATGGAATTAAAATGGATTTCTTCATGCTTAGAACTTGGCCCTGGGAACAGAGGAAGGCCTGAATTGATTTAAGCAGGGCCAAAGTTGGATTTCTCTGGGCTAAATTTGAACTTTCCTAAGCCAGAATCTATTGCTATTTAACTGGCTCTACAAACCAACAAAATATAATTGTTAAAAGGAAGAAGGGAAAAAACTCATTTGCTCCTGTCTTAAAGTTGTCTTAAGAAAGACAACCCACGTCCTCCATAAGAGCCTAATTTATAGCTAAGTCCAGAAAAATCTTAAATTCTTCCCCCCAAACAATAATAATACCTGTTTGAACAATGAATTGTCTGTACTTGTCTTGTTTTTCTTTGGTCTGAGAGACTGTAAAAGCCACCCTAATTCTTTACTCCTCCCTGTATTCATGGTGTTTTTTTCATCCTCCTTTGAAGTGCGTTCTCAAGTACTTTCTGGCCCATATGTGTTTCCAAACATCTAGTGTATTCCCACTTACTCTTGTGCTACTGCTGTTGCCAAAAGCACGTACATGTCTGGCTTAGCTTCCTAGAGGGTGAGACATGCATGAAGCAGAGCCCGATTACCCTGGTCACCCTACCTGAATCCAGTCTTAGACTGGCCAGTAGCCAGTCAACCCACAGGTATGTGAACCATCCCAGCCAAGATCAGCAGAACCTGACACCTATCTGGTTACAGATGTCTGAGCAAGGGATGTCCATTGTTATGCCTCTGAAGCGTTATAGCTATTATGATACAGCGTAATGTATTTACATTTACAGCCATAGGTATTTCATAGGTAAATAGGATGTATTTACAGCCATAGGTATCTCATCTTTGGAATAGTATCTGACACATCTTTCTCAAGTGGCTTCCCACCTTCTTGGCCCCACTGTTTCCTAGGCCACCAACCACCTTGCCATAGCTGTCACCCTATATGGTGACACTGTGTACTAGCAGATGGAGTAATTGCTCTGCCTGAGGTCAGCTAGCCACATGCTCAGAATCTCTGGCCCATCCGAACACTTCTGGATTCAGGGAAGCATCATGCCACAGGGTTTCCCTCAGTGATTGTCAAAAGGGTTAGATGATGCAATCTGGGAGAGCCAGTTGTCTGCAAGACTGGGATCAATGGACTAGAAGCTGTCACACAAATTTCTATCCTTCTCATGGACTGTTTTGAGGCACAATTTTTCACTGTCCTGCCCAGGGATGTACCATGTAGCTAAGCAACTGAACTGGCCAAATTATCAGCAATATCTCTTCATGATTTAATCATGAACCAGAAATGAAATACTGTTTGGTTTATCAATTTGCATTTGCTTCCAGTCCTTGTTAGCCTTACATCTTTACTCTCACCAGCCTGGATTGCTTCTTCTAATAAAGTAATAGATTTAATTTGTGCCACAGGCTCTCTTTTCTAGAGAAGCCAGGTGGTGAGGAAAGCAGATTAAAGTATTGCATGAATTAAGAGGTTTAATAAAGTAATTGAGGTTCTCCCAAATATGGGGGCTGCTGGGGGGTAAAAGTCTAGAAGACTTCAGTGGAAGAGGATTACAGAAACATTCATTAACTAGTTCAGCCTGAGATGCTCCAAGTACTCACAGCTTAGTTTGTAGAAATGTGTATGTATTGAACATAGCAGTCTTCTAATTTCTTTAATCTTTCTAGTAGCCCTTTGATTTAGTTGAAAGGCATCTCTTTAATCCCTTCAGAGGTTGTACAAAATGAGTGTATACTTACACCCTTTACTTGTCTTTCCCTTGTGTATGTGTGTGTGCTCAGTCACTCAGTTATGTCTGATTGGAGCCGCGTGGACTGTAGCCTTCCATGTTCCTCTGTCCGTTGGATTTTCCTGGCAAGAATACTGGAATGGATTGCCATTTGCTGCTCTGGGGGATCTTCCCAACCTAGGGATTGGACCCACATCTTCTGCATTGGCAAGCAATTTTTTTGCCTTGAGGCCAGGGTAATGGCAATACCCTGAATTTGGTCTTTGTCCTAAAGCTATATTTAATGATTCAGCATTTGATTTGGTGGAAACAGTTTCATTTTCCAGCCTAGACTCTATATGCCCTCTTAATAACATTTGTATACCCACTTCCTTATGTTTGAGCTCGTCTTTCTGTTAGAATACCTTATAAGTTGCAGTTCATAGCAGCCAGCTTATTCTTTCAAAATTCTACTTCAGAGTCTCACTTGGTGCCATGCGTGAATTAGGTACATTTTCTGTCTTCTGTGTTACTGCTAGTGATAATTTTACCAATTTTTTGCCTCCAAATGTTGACAGAAGACCCTTAGTGAAGAGTTTGGCTAAACTCTTAGTAAGCCTGCAATGAAGACCAGCAGCCAAAAATCACCACTCATCAATAACACTTAGTGAAAGCCTCCAAATTAGAAAGAGGGGCCCAATTAACAAGGAGGGGAGAATCCAAAGGAAACAGAGAGTGAAAGGAAAACTAAATATCTTAAGAAAAAAAAAAAAAGCATATTGTATTCACCGGACATGAATGGGATAGTGTGAAAAAGAACCAGCAATAGACAAGATTCTGTAAATTAAAAATGGGATTGCTGAAGCAAAAAGTCAATACAAGAGTTGGAGGACAAAATATAGCATATGAATAGAAAATTGTAAATTCCAAGTAAAAGTCCAACCTTAGTTTAAAGTGGCAATTGAAACTATAGGCTACCTGTTACATTGTATTTAATAAAAACCTTGAAGGGAAAGACATTTACTGATAATAGTGTGTATACTTAACAACACCATTTGTTGTTAAGAAAGTTAGGGATGATTTGTATATACCAGTTACCATAAATTCACAAAAAGTAAAGAGCTAGGTGGAATGAGTCTGTTCATAAACCTAATCTATTAATCTACACAGACACTGTGTATTCATGTTGCTTCTAGCGGGGTTGCTGAGATGGACCAAAGCACTACTCTCCACATTGTTTTTAACCATGTTTCTTTTTTTTAGACTTGAGAGAATAGCATTGAAACATGTATATTACCATATGTGAAATAGGTGACCAGTCCAAGTTCGATATGAAACAGGGCACCCAAAGTCGGTGTACTGGGACAACCCAGAGGGATGGGATGGGGGAGGGAGGAGGGAGGGGGGGTTCGAGACGGGGGTAAACATGTCCACCTTTGGCTGATTCATGTTAGTGTATGGCAAAAGTCACAATATTGTAAATAATTTTAATTAATTTCTTTCTTTTCATTGGAGGATAATTACAATATTATGATAGTTTTTGCCATACATCAACATGAATTAGCCCCAGATATACATGTGTCCCCCCCATCCTGAACCCCGCTTCCCCGCTCCCTCTCCACCCTATCCCTCTGGGTTGTCCCAGAGCACTGGCTTTGGGTGCCCTGTCTCATGCATCGAACTTGGACTGGTCATCTGTTTTACATACGGTAACGTACATGTCTCAATGCTATTCTCAAATTATCCTACCCTCGCCTTCTCTCAATGAGTCCAAAAGTCTGTTCTTTACATCTGTGTCTCCTTTGCTACCTACCCTGCATGTAGGATTGTCAGTACTGTCTTTCTATATTCCATATATATGCGTTAATATACAGTATTTGTCTTTCTCTTTCTGACTTACTTCACTGGGTAATAGGCTCCAGGTTCATCCACCTATTAAAACTGACTCAGATACATTCTTTTTTTATAGCTGAGTAATATTCCATTGTGTATATGTACCATAACTTTCTTTTCCTTTCATCTGTCGATGGACATCTAGGTTGCTTCCTTGTCCTAGCTATTGTAAACAGTGCTTCAGTGAACATTGGGGTACATGTGTCTCTTTCAGTTCTGGTTTCCTCAGGGTGTATGCTCAGCAATGGGATTGCTGGGTCGTGTGGCAGTTCTAGACTCAGTTTTTTAAGGAATCTCCACATTGTTCTCCATAGTGGCTGTACCAGTTTGCATTCCCACCAACAGTGTAAGAGGGTTCCCTTTTCTTCACACCCTTCCAGCTTTAATTGTCTGTGGACTTTTTGATGATGGCCATTCTGACCGGCATGAGATGATACCTCACTGTGGTTTGGATTTGCATTTCTCTAATAATGAGTGATGTTAAGCATCTTTTCATGTGTTTATTAGCCATCTGTATTTCTTCTTTGGAAAAATGTCTGTTTAGGTCTTTCGCCCACTTTTTGATTGGATTGTTTGTTTTTTTGGTATTGAGCTGCATGAGCTGCTTATATATTTTGGAGATTAATTCTTTGTCAATTTTTTCATTTCTTATTATTTTCTCCCATTCTGAAGGCTGTCTTTTCACCTTGCATATAGTTTCCTTCATTGTGTAAAAGCTTTTTAAGTTTAATTAGGTCCCATTTGTTTCTTTTTATTTCCATTACTCTGGGAGGTGGGTCATAGAGGATCTTGCTGTGATTTATGTCAGAGGGTGTACTGCCTGTGTTTTCCTCTAGGAGTTTTATAGTTTCTGGTCTCACATTTAGGCCTTTAATCCATTCTGAGTTTATTCTTGATGTGGTTTTATCCATGTTTCTATGTCATCCCCTTGAGAGTTTGATGACAATCTTATTTTATATGTAGTTATAGTAAATAGTATTCATCTCATCATATATTTATTATAGAATATTATGTTTGATGGAGGAAAAAATCTCCTTTACCTGTGCTCTAATTTTTCACACTAAATACTTGGCAGATTAATTTAGTGTCTGTAACCTCGTTGTCTTTATTCAGTAATTCTGCTGCTAAAATGAGTGAATAACTAGCTAGTCAAAAAACAATTCTTTGTTTTGGTCTTCTTTCTAAAGGTCATTTCTAAACTAAGGATGAAGTTTATTTTTTCTGCTTAAGGAGACCTCCCAGAAAGGCAAAGAAATGGAAAAGAGAAGGAAAAAAATAAGGACTACTCCATGAGGTCCTTTATCTAGGTGTACAGAGAGAATGAGAATCTTAGGGGGGAAAATTTCTTTTAATCCCTAAAACTAGAAGACACATGTTTTTAGAATTTAAAAAGGCACAAACTAAGGCTTAGCATCAAGGAATTGCAGAACACCACAGATAGAAAGAAAATAACCATAGTTTTCAAAGAGAAGAAACAGGTCTTACAAAGGTCAAGAAGCATGTTGTCAGAGGACTTCTTGAAAAATATTGGAAAGTAGAAGACAATGCGATGATGACTTCAGAACTCTAGTGAAAATGATTTGGGTTCTATTTCCAGTCATGCAATCAATCAAGTGTGAGTACACAATAAAGATAGACAACATCTCAAAAAATTTACCTCCCATATATCCTTTTTGAGATAAAGATGCTTAGGAAGATACTGGAGGATGTTTGCCAGCAGAATGGAGAAAGAAACCAAACCAAAAGGGAGGAGAGAGCATCAAAAAAGCAGCAAAGGAAAGTTCCAGGATTCATCCACTCAACAAAAATTCTTGGTTGTCCAATATGTGCTACATTCTTGTCTAGGCAGTGGATATAGCATGTCATTGCCTGGCACGTATATAATATGTGCTGAGAAGCAAAGTAAAGCAAAGTAAGAGACAAACTGGCTGGTGTAGGAAAGGGCTGCTATTTTAAATAGAGTTGTGTGGGAAAATTTCAAGGTAAAGTCAGAGACCTAAATGAAGGGAGAAAGCGAGGCATGCAGATAATGCAAAGATTAGCATTGTGAGGAGAGGGAACAAGCATGTGCAGAGGTCCTGAGTCAGCAACATGCTGGGCATGTTTGAGAAATAGCAAGGAGGCCAGTTTAGCTGGAATAAGGGAACAAAGTAGAACAGGATCATAGTGGAGTGGGGATAAGAGAACACATATTTAGTGCTTTGGAGACCATGGTAGAGGTTTGGATTTTACTCTGAGGGAGATGTGAAGCCACTGGAGGATTTAAGTAAAGGAGTAACAAGATTTATTTCCGATTCCTTTGTGAAAAACAGGCTATACGAGGTTAAGAAGCTAAATTGGAAGATTAGTTAGAATACTGTTTCAGTAGTCTATATGAAAGATGGTATTTGCTTGAACAAGAACAGTTGTAAAAGGAGAGTGGTAAGAGATGGTCAGGTCCTGGATATATCTTGAAATTAGAAGCAAATGTGATTTGCAGATGGATTAGACTCTGGTGGCTATGGGTTTGCATGAGATAAGGGGGATCCCCTTCCAGGAAAGACCCTCTGATGAGCTGCAGGGAGTGTGGAGGAAAGAGATTCTCTAGCTCTCAGCACTTCATCTGCAGCAGCTATAGAAGACACTGGACCTGAGATCATACCTTCCCTAGATCTGAGGACTAAACAGTAATGGGGATGTAGAAGCCTTGCCATTTCAGCCTAATGCACCACATCGTGTCAGGCAAAACTCACTCTAGAGTTTCCTCCTTGGCCCAATCTGCTTCTTCCCCTTCCCTTGACAGGTGTTCTCTGATAAACACTGGTAGCCCAAATTCCATCTAAGGATCTTCAGAGAACCCAACTGTAACAGTTGATCCCAAGAGTGGTCTAAGCTGCCAGTGAGGACTCCATCACGTGTGGCACATGGAACATAAAGAACCCCTGGCTCAAGGTCGCAACTTTTACAGCTAGTAAAATGAGAGGGTTTACCTGTGGAAGAGAATGAACTAGTGAGTGCAGGGTATAAGGTATTTGAGACTCATGAAGGAACTCAGAGATTTAAGAGTAACAGAATTGGATGACTAGATACCACTGATGCGTTATAGAAAGTGGGTCCCTTCAGTTGCATACAGAGCTTATCTGGAATGGAATAGCCTGAGTATCTGAACTGGTAATTGTCCTGGGAGAAGAAATACTGGAAGACCAACCATAGGAAGCCTGGAATAGAGGCCTATTGATGGACATATTGGCAATGAGTGTGAGCATGAACAGTGAGGGTCTTCATATCACATTTAACACTCACCAGAGTGTATCCAGTATTGAAGAGGCACTAAACAATAAAGAAGACATGAATAAATTGCTCAGTTGGCATCATCCATTCTGCTTCAGTCATTGGCCAATTGGTGCTGGCTCTTGGGCACATGAATGGAGTGTCCACTGGGGAAGGGGTGAAGACTGAGCATGGGATGAACTGATGAAGGCTGATTTAACTCCTGCTGAGAAATGCCCAACCTACCAGCAACAGAAAGAAATGCTGAGTCCCCAGTATGTCACTGATCCTTGGGACCAAGTGTCAAGTTAGCTGTGTTGGGCCCCCTCCATCCTGGAATGACCACCTGTTTCTTGTCACTGGATAATCACATATTCCAGATGCGAGGTTGCTTTTCCTGCCTACAGAGCCTCAGTCAGTACCATCATCTGAATGTTTATTAGATTCACTAGCATGGGATCTCACTTAATGTCATATCAAACTAGGGGACCTATTTTTCTAAAAAGGAAGTGCAGGAGTAGACCAGTATCCACTGATAATGTCACGTATCTCACCACCCAGAAACCACCAGCCTGATAGAGCCTTGGAGCAACCTGCTGACACTATGGCTGAATACCAGTTTAGAGGCAATACTCTGAAAGAGTGAGGTGCCATACTCCAGAATGTATTATATTATTGGATCAAAGATGTTTGTATGGCACTATGCTTCAGTACAAAAAAATATCGGTCTGGAAGCCAAGGAGTGGAAGCAGAAGTGTCCCTTATCCCTTAAAATCGCTTCCAATGACCCTTAAGGTGCCACTTGTGCTTCTTATCTTTACAACTCTGAACTCCATGTATTGGGAGGTCTTGGTCCTTAAAGGGGACACACTTTTGCTAAGAGATATAGCAAAAACCCCATTGTAATATAAGGTGTAGATGCCATCTGAGTACTTTGTGCTCCTTGTACCCAGGGACCAGCAGGCAAGAAAAGAAGTCATCTTCTTACCTATCTCAGAAGGAGATGGAGGTCCTACTATGAGGGTAGGAAGGAGTAGGTATGGAGCCCAAGTGACACAGTTAACAAATTGTGGCTGTCATGGCTTCCCAGGTGGCACTAGTGGTAAAGAACCCACCTGTTAATGCAGGAGACATAAGAGACACAGGTTCAATCCCTGGGCTGGGAAGATCCTCTGGGGGAGGAAATGGCAACCCACTCCAGTATCCTTGCCTGGAGAATCCTGTGGACAGAGAAGCCTGGCAGGCTACAGTCCACAGGGTCGCATAGAGTTGGACATGACTAAAGTGACTTAGCAAGCATGCATGAGTAGGCATAGCAACTTCATCCTGAGGACTGCATGGTGGCAGAAACTCAGGCCCTCCCGGGAATGAGGGTCTGGGTCACAACACCAGGTAAGTCAACAACAGTAGCCAAGGTGGAAGTGGAGGGTGAGCGACATCTGGAATTGATAGTAGAGGAGGGAGATGACGAGTATTGGTTGTATTCCACAGTCTTACTAAAACAGTAGGGACTGTAGTTTGTCCCACTAGCTTCAATCCTTTAAGTTCTCCTCAGGAAAGAGGCCCCTTCCGTCTTATGGAGCTGCTCCCTAAACATACATGGAATAATAGACATTTATGGAGCAAGTGGTGGATTGTGGTAAGCAAAGAGACATGCTACCCAGATTCATTTTCAAGAAAGGACTTGCTGCCTGGCTGCAAGGAATGAGGTCAGCTGTCAGCTTCTTCAGAGTCTGGCTCAAGTGCAGAGAGCCACTTTGTTTCAAGTCCTGCCCTTCCCACATCTGGTGACTGAATGAGATCAGCTGCATGCAGCTGCAGAAGTGACCCCAGCACACATGGGGAGCAAAACATAAGCAGTCACACAGAGAATTGTGAGAAATTGTAAATAATAGTTATTAATTTTAAAACACTACATTTTAGGGTGTGATTTGTTATTCCACAACAAATGAGATGGAAATGGCAACCCACTCCAGTATTCTTGCCTGGAGAATTCTGTGGAAAGAGGAGCCTGGCAGGCTACAGTTCATGGGGTTGCAAAACATAGGACACAACTGAGCGACTAACACTTTCACTTTCAACAGATGAGAAATTATCTGGAATGGTGTATAATCATAACAAAATGCAGAAACATGGGGTACCGACTTTAAGACTAGGCAACAGGTGGATATTGGAGAGTGGCAAGAAAAATGTTAGTGGAGGCTGAAAGGTCAATGTGGTAAAATATAGTTCCTCCACCTCACAATAGCCGCATCCTAACCCCCAGACCTATGAATATGTTACCTTATGTGGTAAAAGGGACATTTCAGATGTGATTAAAGACCTTGAGATTACTTTGGATTATCCAGGTGGGCCAATATAAATACAAGGATCCTTACAGTGGGAGAGGGATACATAAGAGGAAGTCACAGTGATGCAAAATTAGAACTCAGCCCACTGTTGCTGTGTTTGCAGATGGATAAAGGGAACCACAAGCCAAGGAATGTGGGCAGCCTCTAGAAGCTGGAAGAGGTGAGGAAATACATTCCTCTCTAGAGCCTCCAGAAAGGAATATAGTTCAGTGAACATATTGATTTTATTCCTGTGAGATCAGTGTTGTGTTTCTAACCATCACCGACTCAAGTTTAAGCAAACTCCAAGACAGTGAACGACAGGGAAGCCTGGCATGCTGTGGTTCATGGGGTCACAAAGAGTCAGACACGACTTAGCGACCAAACAACAACAACCTACAGAACTGTATGATAATAAATTTGTGCTGGTTAAGACAGCTAAATTTGGTGTTACGTTACACAAGCAGGAGAAAAATAATACAAGTGGTTAGGAGACTATTAGCTTCAGAGAGTAGTGAACAAACTCTTAGTAGTGGATGGGAAAAGGCAGTAAGGAAATGATCAAATGCTGGAGAGTGTAGGTCCTGAGTTATATGGTATACTGGTATATGGTATAACAGTATACTGAGAAATACTTTTGCCTGCCATAGTCCAGAAGATAGAAAATGCACCTTATGGTGAAAGTACCAGTTAACTTTCTATAGCTTCTGATGATAATGTACAAGAAGAGAGAAATAAGCTAAAGTAGGAACTGCTCACTTTATTTTTTTTTTTTAATTTTATTTTTTTAATTTTTTTTTTTATTAGTTGGAGGCCAATCACTTCACAACATTTCAGTGGGTTTTGTCATACATTGATATGAATCAGCCATGGATTTATACGTATTCCCCATCCCGATCCCTCCTCCCACCTCCCTCTCCACCTGATTCCTCTGGGTCTTCCCAGTGCACCAGGCCCGAGCACTTGTCTCATGCATCCCACCTGGGCTGGTGATCTGTTTCACCATAGATAGTATACATGCTGTTCTTTTGAAATATCCCACCCTCACCTTCTCCCACAGAGTTCAAAAGTCTGTTCTGTATTTCTGTGTCTCTTTTTCTGTTTTGCATATAGGGTTATCGTTACCATCTTTCTAAATTCCATATATATGTGTTAGTATGCTGTAATGTTCTTTATCTTTCTGGCTTACTTCACTCTGTATAATGGGCTCCAGCTTCATCCATCTCATTAGGACTGGTTCAAATGAATTCTTTTTAATGGCTGAGTAATATTCCATGGTGTATATGTACCACAGCTTCCTTATCCATTCATCTGCTGATGGGCATCTAGGTTGCTTCCATGTCCTGGCTATTATAAACAGTGCTGCGATGAACATTGGGGTGCACGTGTCTCTTTCAGATCTGGTTTCTTCAGGAACTGCTCACTTTAAAAGAAGAATTTAGAGGAAATATTTCCAAGCCAGTGCTTGTCATTTCTTAGGAAAAAAGAAGAATGACTGGCAGAGCCAGAATCCCAGAGGGAGGGGCCAAGAAATCACCAGCAGAGGGATGGACAGAATCACAGTCAAGCACTATCCCGTGCCCTTAGTGTAGGGACACTCACAACAATTCTAGTTTTGTGTCTCCCACTTCCCTGAGCCCCGTCTAGACTGAAGTGTTTGTGTGACTTTTCTTTTTTGTTCTTATTTTTAAGGAATTCTATTTATCTATTTAGGTTACATCTTGTGTCTTGTGGGATCTTAATTCCCTGACCAGGGATCCAACCCGCGCCCCTGCTTTGGAAGGCGGAGTCTTAACCATTGGATCACCAGAGGAGTCCCTGTGTGATTTTTCTATACTAGGAAATCTGGACTGAGAGAAGCCAATCTTTTTTTTCCCTTTATTTATTTATTTATTTATTTTTCAGTGGGTTTTGTCATACATTGATATGAATCAGCCATAGATTTACACGTATTCCCCATCCCGATCCCCTCTCCCACCTCCCTCTCCACCCGATTCCTCTGGGTCTTCCCAGTGCACCAGGCCTGAGCACTTGTCTCATGCATCCCACCTGGGCTGGTGATCTGTTTCACCATAGATAGTATACATGCTGTTCTTTTGAAACATCCCACCCTCACCTTCTCCCACAGAGTTCAAAAGTCTGTTCTGTACTTCTGTGTCTCTTTTTCTGTTTTGCATATAGGGTTGTTGTTACCATCTTTCTAAATTCCATATATATGTGTTAGTATGCTGTAATGTTCTTTATCTTTCTGGCTTACTTCACTCTGTAGAATGGGCTCCAGCTTCATCCATCTCATTAGAACTGGTTCAAATGAATTCTTTTTAACGGCTGAGTAATATTCCATGGTGTATATGTACCACAGCTTCCTTATCCATTCATCTGATGATGGGCATCTAGGTTGCTTCCATGTCCTGGGAGAAGCCAATCTTAAATAGCTGCACCTGAGGAACAATACCTGAAGTGTTTTCGCCACGTCTGGACCTGATTTAGATGATAAGATGCTGAACTTGAATGAATGTCATCATGGGGTGAGACTTTTAGATACAGGGTTAAGTATAGTTTTGCATGTTAGGTGGGACAAGAATTGTAACCAGAAGTTGGACAATGATGCTTGTCAAAGATGGCCCTCAAATAATTCTTTCCCTATCTCTACAGACATAACTACTCTTTCCTTCAAGGAATGGAGTTCATTTTCCTTCCCCTCAATCTAGGCAGGCCTTGTGACTTACTTTGACCTGTAAAATGTGGACAAAGTAAGTCCTGACGGTTTCTGTTTTCATGCTATTGGATTCCCGAGCTATTATATTAGGATTCCATGCTGTCCTGCTGGAGAGAAGGACCATGTGGAGAATCCCTAGAGAAAGAGGCCATGTGGGGAAGAAGTGAGATGCCCCAGTCAGTTGCATTTTCAAGGCTTCAGACAAATAAGCAAGGTCTTGAACCTGCTAGTTCAGCTTAGCAACCATCTGAATGCAGCCATGTGAGTGATTCCAGCTGACACCATTTGAAGCACAATGACCAGCCAATTCACAGAAACATGAGAAATTTTTAAGTCATTTTTTAAGCCATTACATTTGGGGATGGTTTTTTTATATAGTAATAGATAATTGATAAAGCAGTCTTTTTGTTTATAGCTGCTCCTGCTTATAGAGGAGACCTTAAATGAAAGACCTAGGGAAAAAAGACCTGTAGAGAACTGAGGTACTTTTGAGGAGCCCAGCAGCTTCCTTTGTCCGTGGGATTATCCAGGCAAGAATACTGGAGTGGGGATCCATTCCCTCCTCCAGGTGATCTTCCTGACCCAGGGATCGAACCCCAGTTGTCTTTGCTTTGAGATCATTTATGACATTGCAAATATTTTTCTAGCTGATAAATTTGGAAATAAGAAATGGTAGAGAATACTTCACAGGCTTCTGGTTGTGCTAAAAGTTTATAAGAAGATACGAAATATGAGATATTTTCATCATAAAAAGGTTTGAAAAGTTAATAAAGTTAATATTACATTTTTAACTTGAATATAAGTTAAACTTAGAGGTAATATGTTTTGTTATTAAATGTGTTATAAATATTTATGTTATTATAATACAGTCCAGTCATAACAAACGTCCATGAACATTTAACAGGTGCACTTCCCTGGTGGCTCAGGTGGTAAAGAATCTGCCTGTGGAGACCTGGGTTCGATCCCTGGGTTGGGAAGCTCCCCTGCAGAAGGGAATGGCAACCCACTCCAGTATTCTTGCCTGGAGAATTCCATGGACAGAGGAGCCTGGCTGGCTACAGTCCGTGGGGTCGCAAAGAATTGGGCACAACTGAGAGACTAACACTTTCACTCTCATGAACATTTAATAAACAACTGTTAATTTCTGAAGCAGACACTGTGAGTGAAAGTTCTGGTTAAATTTTTAGAGTGAATGCTAACTATTAACTTAAGAAATAAATTTTATGTTTGTCCTATATGAAAGTGTTGATTCCAACTGGTTCTCTGCTGGGAATTCAAAAAAAAAAAAAAAACAACTCAAATATATGAAAGCATATCTTCTTTACTCTTGAACACCAATACATTAATGTTTACAATCTTATTATTAAGAGCAATCATTTCTTCTAACATATGTATATCCTTGACACTGCTGCAAATAGACTCACATCTTCTAATTATTGATGACTCCTTTTTCTTTAATTGATTACATAATTTGAAATGTTATAACTATCTTGAATCTGAAGAAAATATTGCTTTGTTACTTTCAGGGCTTTTTTTTAAGTCTAATGGATTGGAAAGATAATGGAATTTTTTAAAGTCTAGATTTCTTCTATTTTCAGAGATTTCCTAGTCTTGTTATCACTCATTCTAGAGGATTTTTTCCACAGAGATACGTTATTAAGTGTTCGCCATTGTAACCCTTTTTTCCTCCAATTTCTCAAGTAAACATTGCACAAACATTTTAGGAAACTCTAGAAAAACTTTTAATAATTTAACACCTAATAAATTCTCGTTGAAGGAAGGTAGGAAGGAGGGGAGGAAAACACATTGAACCAAGTAGCCTAATGTTTTATAATCTTAGGGGGGAAAATTCCTTTTTTTTCCCTTTCATGACACATTTCCCTGAGAACATTTGAAACAACAGAAGTCTTTGTTGCTTTTGGAAAATCCTTTTGTAAAGTTAAAAATATTTTCCAGATTTAAGTCTGGACACCTCAGTTTATTTTCACAATGGGAATTAAGAAGCTTTTCCAAAAGTAAATTAATTTTACTTCTTAGATGAAATCAATGTACCAAGATATTTAAAGCTGGAACATGGTATCTTGAGAAATCCAAGCTAGCCTTCTAGAGTTGCTGCAGATCTTTGGAGGCACTACATGGAAAGAAAGGCTACACAGGGAATAACTGAAATACCCTAGTCAATACCACCAAAGCCCCACACAAGTGAGAGATGCTTTCTTGAATTTTCTCCCTTGGCTATAGCTACCATCTGAATGTAGCCACAATAGCAGACCTATGTAACATCACTTGAAGTAGCTATAGAAAATGGTTTAACTGGATACCACATAACTCTATATTAAGCAAGCAGATAATTGACTGAATTTTTTTCAGTGCCTAGTCAGTGATTCTGTTGTACGTGGAAGTAGTTATACTTGAGAGCCTTGATTCTAAACAAGAAAAGTGGAGGTTTACTAATCATTGCTTTTCCTCTCAAGGTTGCTAAATTAGGTCGTTACATTTACTATGCACTTAAAAATTAATCAGTAGCATCTTGCTTGTTGAAGTGAGTTTGCAAATTGCTGACAAACACCTTTTTATAACCATATATTAGAAATAATAAGAAATATTTTCTATTTCAAATTTCAGTTCCATAAAACACATAGCATAGTTTGTATATCATTTTATAAAAATATTTTAATTACGGTTATTGGACAACTGACTGTAATTAAATAATAACCAATTAGTCTTTTAGGGGCAATGTACTTGGATAAAAAAGTTGCTGCTTTCTCTATCTACCTCTATTAAGAATTTTATCCCCAGGTGCAATGGATTGATTGTTTCTGTCCCTGTCCCAGCTCTCCTCAAACTCATGTGCTGAAATCCTAACCCCCCATGTGATGGTGTTAGAATTGGGGGCCTCTGGAAGGTGATTAGGTCATGAGAGTGGAACCCTTATGAATGGGACTCTGTCCCCTTTTAAGCAAAGAAACCAGAGAGATAATATATCCTTACATTTGTCAGAACTATACTATATGCATACCCTGAACTGATTGGCAAGGGCAGCCCAATCAGTATTTGCATTTAAACTGGATTGGCTTCATTAAAGGGATATATTCTCTGAAGTCACTTCTGAATGATGTTTCAAGCAAAGAAGTAAGTAGGAAGGGGGTGGGTATTGGATAAACTAATATTTTTCAAATTTCAGATCTCAGTCCATTAGTGGATCATAAAATCAATTTAATGGAATGTAATTGACACTAAAAATGAAATAAAATTGAATCAAATAAAGTAGAAGTAATAAGCTCATCATACTTGGTGCTAACATGGTTTATGAAATTTATGTTTATCTGTGTGTATATTCAGTCATGCTGTAAAATGAATTTCTTAGTATAGATCAAAGTTAAAGAGTTTGAAAGCAACTTGAGTAGACAATCAGCTATGTATACTATAGACAATCCCCAAAGAGGTTAAATAATTTAGTGTAAGTCGCATATCAAATAAGTGAGAGAACTTGGATTTAAATTTGTCTTTCTGATTAAAATGCTCAGGCTTATTGACTACATTAGTTTTACCTCTCTGACACTTAGATGCTTCCAAACAATTTATCTTTATAACAGCAGCTTTATTCTATAGAACAATGACAGTGTTAATTTAAAATCACTCTAAAATATGCAAACAAAAGCAACCACATAAAATATTTAATATATATTATATATCATAAACATTAATATTTAATATAAAAAACAGATTTCAAAATAAGGCTTTTCTACTGATAATTTCAACATGAGTCACTGTCTCTTATTTCTAGTTGAAATTTTCCAATCAGTGCAAGAGTAGGGATTTATAATTAATATGTTTTATTCAGATCTAAGCATAAGTGTTTTTGTTGAAATAAAAAGAAATCTTGTCTTAAATACAATTTTTATACATAAAGTAACAGTTTTATCTGTGCAAAGAGATGAGCTTGACATATATTTAGCACTTTTAAAGCTCTTATTTCATTTTTTAAATAGATTTATAGCCCATTTGTTTGCTTAAACAGTTGGATACAAAGAGTTTTATTACTGAGTGCTTTATTATAAATGATGTTTGCCTCTTAGTTCCTCAAAGAAAGACCTCAAAGCTTATCTGTTTCACCCACTAAAATAGAACATGTTTATAGCTGTTAGAAAGAACTGCATCTTTATGAATATAATAAGGAAAAAGTAAAATTAATCACAAATAACCAATAAATGTGTTTAGTTCATGAAAGATGTATTCCCATCTGACAAGAAATACTGTGGTTTCTCATGAATATATAAGGCTAACATTTGAGGACCTGATCTGCTGTTTTCGGAATGTTGATCGTGAGAATTTTTCCTCCTTATTTGTGTTGAAAGATGAATAAATTCAGTGTATATAAGATTACTAATATAATGCAAATAGAATGTAATTTTTCAATTTTTCTGATACATGTTAATTGACACAAGTGTATATAGCATATTACATATTAGTTACACGTAGGGTAACTCAATGATTATTCACTATAACGTTTTAAGCCTGCTTCTAGCTATCTAGCTATCTTCTAGCTCTCAGGCTTATTCTCTGCTGCTACTATCTATGAGAATACTTTGGAGGATATCAGACCATGTTAATAACATCCTGAAGAACATATTTTGAAATGCAAACTCATTGAAAAACAGAAATAGAATACATTTGAAACCAAACTGAACACTTATTCAACAATTATTTATTGAGCATCCTCTATATGCCATTATGCTTGTGACCGTTTTAAAAATTTTTGATTTTCAAATGTTTATTGTTAGCATTTAGAAATGTGATTTGTTTTGTGTATTAGCTTTCTATCCTGTGAATTTGCTAAACTCACTAACTCACTTTTTTTTTTTTTTAAGGTTTATTGGGCTTCTACACAGACAGGTCTGTCATTTGTGAATAGAGACTGTTTTGTTTCTTCCTTTCCAGTAAGTATTCTTTTTATTCCTTTTTCTTGCCCAGTTGAATTGGCCAGGAATTCCAGCATGATGTTGCGTGGAAGTGTGAGAGCAGACATTCTTTTCTTGTTCCCAATCTTAGGGGGAAAGAATTCAGACCTTCACCACGAAGCATGATCTTAGCTTTAGGTTGTGTGTGCACATGTTACCCTTTATGAGGTTAGTGAAGTTTTCTTCTGTTCATAGTTTGCTGAGAGTTTTTCAAAATAATGAATGGAATTTGAACTTTATCAGAGACTTTTGTTTTTTGCATCTGGGAAATTTTGTCTCTTTAATCTGTTGAAATGGTGAAACATGTTTTTCTAATTGTATTTTCTAGTGTTGGACCAGTCTTGCATTCCTGGTATAGACTCATGCTATTGATATTTACATACTGCTAGGTTGATTTGCTAATAATTTGTTGAGGTCTTTTGTATTTCTATCCATGTGGTATATTTGTATTTTCACAAATACAAACATCCCAAACCTCCTCCTACTACATTTACCTTTTGTAAATAAATTAACTTTTTGATTAAAAAAAAAACTCTCATGTTTCTCTCTCCTGAGATTCATATACTCACTTCTTATACTGAAATTGCAAATCATTTCTCCCCACCAGATCCATCTATACCTAGCCATCTGGGGATCCTTTGGCAGTCTTCTCATTTTCTTCAAAGTCTTGTTCACCCTAACTGGTCAGACTACATATCTAGAGACAGAGCAGGCTCCGCCACTATAGATGGTCTCCTCCCTTTCCTCCTATAAACCCATGCCTTCCAGGTAGCAGAGGGACACAAAGATGGCAGCTGGTCCATACAGAAGTGGCCGGAGGAATCGCCTGGGTCATAGTCCATGAGGACAACCAGTCACAGAAGAGATGGTTGACCAAGGGCAAAAGGCCCAGCAGACACTTTGGGGCAGTGTAGGCATACCAGCGAGTCACTAGTAATGAGAAGCTTTCTTTTTTGCTGTTTGTTATGGTGGTGAAACCATATCTGGCTCTGTTACCAAGTCTGCAATCATTTAGACAAAGCCTGCAGATAGGCTACCAGGCAAGTCTATATTTTAATGGCTACATCCCCTAATGTACTTATAATACATTAACAGGACATAGTATATCAATGGATCATACTAACCTCTCTCTTTATTTTCTAAGTTGTTTTTAGATCTTGGGCATATTGGCTATGGGATGATGCAGGATATTTTTAAGGATTTTTCCCTAAGATTTTATAGTGTTATGTAAAACATGGGGAAGGGTTATAGGGGTATGAGGAAAGAAAGGCAGTAATAAAAATTGAAGAAAGGGAATGAGCAAGAGAAGGGGCCAGGGTGAGAATGAGAGTGTGCATGAGACCAAAAAAGGCTTGGCATATTTTAAGCCTGAGATCGACATTATTTCTTAATTGAGGCTCTTTCATGCAAGAATCAGTCCTTAAACTGCAAATATAACTATACTGGCTCTAGGTAAAACTGTTTAGAAGATGAAGTCCCTCCATAATCTGACCCCAACTCTTTACTTCATTCTCACCAACTGCCACCCTGTAGCATACACTTAGTCTTCATCACCTTTGAATTTCTGAAGAATACTGGGCTATGCCATACCTCTGTGCCTTTACATTTTTTATTCTTTTTCCTTGGAACGTCTGGTTCTTATCTTTGCTGTAACACCTCTTCTGTGACTTCCTCCCAGACCATGCAAAACATTATGTGTAGTACTTTCATTATAACAAGTAATTGTTGTATGGTAATTATTGGTTTTGCATTTGTTGTGTCACTGATCTGTGAGTTTCTGTGGGCAGGGACAAAATCTTACTTGTCATTTGGTCATCTGTTATCACTGTGCCTGGTATACCATAAGCTCTTAGAGAATGTTGGTTGATCTAAATCAAATAGAACTGTAACAAGAAGTCACTGTACAGTCTCTCACTTTGTAGACTTATGTTCAAATATGCAGCTGTGTTGTGCTATTATAATTTATCCACTCCAGGAAGAAAAAAACCGAACAACATTATTTTAGGCAGATAGCTGGGTCAAGCAATCATGTTCTGTTTTTCCATTGGGATAAGGATATCCCAAAGGAAAAATATATTGAACAGAATCCTCTTACATCAATTTTTTATATTTAAGGGTAAAAAGGATTTGCAAAATTTTCCAAAAGTCAGTTATAGAAATTAAGCCCCTATGCAATGTGATACTTCTAAAAATAATGCCCAGAGGAACAGCAGTTCTAGAGAATACTAAATCCAACTGTGGCTAGATTCCATCTTCATTTTGGAAACAACCACAGCTGTGGCCAGCCCAGTCAGACAGTGGAATGCAGTTGAGAATTTGATATGGGGGAGAAAGGAAAGGGAACTAGGTTTCCTGCTCTGAGGCAGTTGGCACAGAGTCCCTGGTTCCTCCCCTTCCCCTCATCCACTGCCCCCAACTCTCTCCTCCTCACCCAGGAAGTATATTGGTGATCTGGACAAGGTCTGGCATTTGGATTCTGTTTGTACTGTGGGGGATATTGCGGTAAAAGGGCTTGAGAAAAACTAAGATGACAGTGTTATATTATACTGTACATCTCTAATTCTTCCAAGTTTGGACAAGTATCAAGTTAAGCCACAAAGAAATGCTTTCGTTTTCTTTAAAAATTTCTGTAAATGGTATTTTGCAATTTATCTGAGACAAAAGAAGCACAGTGGTTCCAACTTCATTAAGCTTTCCTTTCCCCAAAGTTTGACAAGATCACTTGCCTGCTAGAAGTGACACACTGGTCTTAACTGACAATACTTTATAGAGAAGATAATTTCCAGTGCTATCTTCTACATCTACCTTGTACTTTTCTGCACCACTCCTGTGTCCTTTATTAAATTATAGAAGCTCATATAGCAAAAGTGAGGAAGCTATTAGCAACTACATGAAAGTGGCATGTCTTCTGTTAAAGAGCCACCAGGAAAACTAATTTATGACTGTGTTAGTCAGGATTGTGTCCGACTCTTTGCGACCCCATGGACTGTAGCCTACCAGGCTCCTCCATCCATGGGATTTTCCAGGCAAGAGTACTGGAGTGGGTTGCCATGTCCTTCTCCAGAGGATCTTCCCAACCCAGGGATCAAACTTGGATCTCCCACATTGTAGGCAGATGCTTTACCATCTGAGCCACCAGGGAAGTCCTTTAATCAGGATAGTGGTTACCCTTAGGAGGAAGGGTTGGCAATAACTGGAAGGAGACATGGGAAGGAAGACTTCTGGGGTGCTGCTCATGCTCTATTACTTGATCTAGGTGCTTGATTACATGGATGTTCTTAACTAGTGAAGCATAATCGATCCTACCCTTATGATTTATATACTTTTCTGTGCGTGTGTGCATGCTCAGTCACTCAGTTGTATCCAACTCTTTTTGGCCCCCTAGACTATAGCCTGCCAGGCCTCTCTGTCTATGGGATTTTCCAGGCAAGAATACTGGAGTGGGTTGCCATTCCCTTCTCCAGTTGAAGGTCAAACTGAGTTGCACAGTCGTGTCTGACTGTTTGTATCCCATGGACTGTAGCCTGCCCGGTTCCTCTGTCCATGGAATTCTCCAGGTGAGAGTACTGGAGTGGGTTGCCATTTCCTTCTCGAGGGGATCTTCCTGACCCAGGGATCAAACCCAGGCCTTCTGCATTGCAGGCAGATTCTTTACCAACTGAGTCACTAGGGACGCCTTATTTCAAAAAATAAAAAATAATAATGATAAGCAAGGTATTAGGTCTGTGTTGGTTCAAAATGTAATACTTAGCCAAAAGAAAATAAAAACCAGTAAATCCAGATCTATATAATAATAGATAATAAGTATATAATATAATAATAAACAGTGAGTCCCTTGGACATCAAGGAGATCAGGCCAGTCAATCCTAAAGGAAATCAACCCTGAATATTCATTGGAAGGACTGATACTGAAGCTGAAGCTCCAATACTTTGGCCACCTGATGCAAAGAGATGACTCATTGGAAAAGACCCTGATGCTGGGAAAGATTGAAGGCAGGAGGAGAAGGGGGCAATAGAGGAGGAGATGGTTGGATGGCATCACTGACTCAATGGACATGAGTTTGATACAACTCCAGGAGATAGTGAAGGACAGGGAAGCCTGATGTGCTACAGTTGACGGGGTTGCAAAGAGCCGGACACAATTTAGTGACTGAACAACAACAACAGTGAGTATACCCAGTAGGAGTGTGTGGGATATACTAAGGATGGAGAAGGTCGCCTGCCATATTGTTTAAGGATATTGCAGCCATCAAGCCCTCAGCCATGGCAACCACCTCCAGCAGTGTACCCTGAGGGGATTCAGGATGGAAAAGAACACAATGCTGACCCTTGGATAGTCAAGGTGCATATTCTAGGAATGATTTCAATGAGCCCAGGCTCTTGTAGCTTCCCATACAGAGAAAAGCATGCTAAACATTAGCTTGAGATGTCTAGTTTTCTTTAATTAACAGTAATCTTTTATTGTTCCAACTACTTGATCTTTGTTGCAAACACCCCTGTATATTCTGGCTCCTCCCTTCTTCTTCAGAACAGTCCCTCAGAGCTATCTGAGCTTAAGTCCTCAGAAAGTCTGCCAAATAAAATACAATCACCAGATTTTAGGTTGTGTATCTTTTTCAGTTGATGATACCTTTTAGTAAGAGATCATTTGTTTACTTTTGGAATAGGAGGCCCAGAAGCCCAGATGAAGAGGACTGTTTGTTAGTCAGTAATAGGCAGGAAAGGTTCTATCCAACTCTTGTTGCCACACTATCCAGATCCTCTTGGGTCATCTTCATATTACTGAACAACTTTATGAGAAATGTAGGGCAGATATTATCAACCCATCTTTTAAAAGGAGGAGCCTGGGGCACACACTATTTTAATAATTTGTTTAAGATAATAGAGAAAGTCAGTGTAATAGAATTTCCACTTCATACATGTCAATATGATGCATCAAAGACAGCAAATCACTGTGTTCAATTCTCTCTTCAATATCAAATCAAGAAATTGCTATGATTATTGAGGGAAAGCCTCATTTGGACCCTGTTGATCTTGATCAAAGCTTTCTTGGTTAAGCTCTTTTCCATGACTAATCTTACCTAACCTTAAACCTAGGAAACAATATCCATCCCTTACTGTAATCTCCTGTAGACAGGAAGATGTGAGCTATCTCAGCTTTCCTCAAATAACAGACAAAACTGGCAGGTCTGTAAAAGGACATTTTGGTAAAAGAGGATGGTAGAAATTTATGGGATATCCCCACTGAGATTTTTGAGATCTATGTGAAAATCCAGCAGGCACTTCCCACTGGGGGAGCTGTGTATGCAGTCTGCTCTAGATGCAGGCAATAAGAGGATGCATTATCTGTAGAGAGTTTTCAAAAATAATAAAGCCAACTAAAGTTGTTTGTCTGCTTTTTATTATCACCATGTCCCTGAAAATCCTCCTTAGCCCTTCCAGAGACTTCCACCAGACCAGAGAGCAGTAGTGAGTAGCATAACTGACCCTTCTTCCTTCCTCTACCCTTGTACCTATTTGGACATGAAAATATTAACTCTTGTAGTTGTAAAGCAACTACACTGAGAGACATTGCACTGAGAGACATCCTCTGTCCGTCTCTAGGGCCAAAAGGAGAAGGGAGTTTTTTGTAGGAGGCATGGTAGGTAGACATTCTGGCTTGTTCTGGGTCTGCATCTATCTCATGACCCCACATTTCTGGTATCTCTTCACAGAACCAGAGCCCACAGTATTTGAGCAGATGCAGGACTGGGCTCAAAAATTGTTGTGAAGGAGACACTCTTATTCCTCTCACTTCTCAAGATCACAGTTTTTCTGAAGTGCTGCCTACTGCCCTAAACAAATGAATAACTTCTGCACCCTTGTCCCGCTAATTAAGACCTCTTTGTTTACTTTACCTTCTCAGGTTAAATTCACCATCTTTCCTCTTCCACTCTGCACCATTTCACTGTAGAAATGAATTAAAGCTCCAACACAAAAGTAAAAATGATAGCCTGTAACTGTGACTGGTCAGTGACTGAGGAAGAGGAAAGGAGTGAAGGGAAATGCATTTCCTCCCAGTCAGACTCTGGATATCTGTACTGAGGTGTCTGCTACCCACAGTTATGCCATTTGTGCCTAACTTTTTATGCCTTAGTAGCTGACTCCAAATTTAGTTCTAAAAATTTGAAAAGTAAGGGTGGATAGGTTGAACTTAGCAAATGATAACTCAAATAAAGCATAAACAGTAATATAATATCAGACAAGATAAAATTTTAAAAGATCATTATTTATAACAAAGAAGATTTATGATAATAAGCATGTGTTTATGTATAAAAAATATAACCATACAATATGTATTACAAAAATCTTTGCAAACTCTGCTTCCCCAGCACTCTAGTGTTTATGACTCCACACTTCCAACACAGGAGGTGTGGGTTCCATTCCCAGTCATGGAACTGTGATCCCGCATGCCATGCAGCACAGCAAATAAACCGATAAATAAATAAATGAAACCATTTTTTTCCCATTTCTCTTCCTGTAACCTATTATCTAACACTTCTATCACCTATTTATCCATCTGTTAATCACCATAAAACTGTATTGCTTTTTAAATAGACTATTTACAATGCATTTAAGACCATTAGCATAATTGATTCTCAATAATCAAAGGAGAATATTGTCTGTATCAATATGAGTAAATTCCAGAAAGTGTCCCCATGAAGTATCACACGTCCTATTTTTATATATAAAATGTTGATAAGTTCTATATTTGTTAACTGAGTAGAACCTATATATCATATTAGAATTTTTGAGGAGTCATAGTGTTGTTGTTGTTCAGTCGCTCAGTTGTGTCCGACTCTTTGAGACCCCCCAGGGACTGCAGTATGCCAGGCTTCCCTGTCCTTCACCATCTCCCAGAGTTTGCTCAAACTCATGTCCATTAAGTCAGTGATTCCATCCAATCATCTCATCCTCTGTCGTGCCCTTCTCCTATGGCCTTCAATCTTTCCCAGCATAAGGGTCTTTTCCAGTAAATTGGCACTTCGTATCAGGTGACCAGAGTATTAGAGCTTCAACTTCAGCATCAGCCCTTCCAATGAATATTCAGGACTGATTTCCTTTAGGACTGACTGGTTTGATCTTGCAGTCCAAGGGAATCTCAAGAGGCTTCTTCAACACCACAGTTCAAAAGCATCAATTCTTTGGTTCTCAGCTGTTTTTATGGTCCAACCCTCACATCCATACTTGACTACTGGAAAAACCATAGCTTTGACTGGATGGACCTTTGTCATCAAAGTAATGTCTCTACTTTTTAATATGCTGTCTAGCTTTGTCATAGCTTTTCTTCCAAGAAGCAAGCGTCTTTTAATTTCATGACTGCACTCACTGTCTGCAGTGATTTTGGAGCCCAAGAAAAGAGAGTTGTAACTGTTTGCATTTTTCCCCATCTGTTTCCCATGACGTGATGGGACTGGATGCCATGATCTTAGTTTTTTGAATGTTGAGTTTTAAGCTAACATTAAATGCAAATATCTCCTCTTGGCTCCTGCGCCGCATAGCTGCCACTCCATGAAAGCCACTACTTTTCATTATAGGGGACTGGAATGCAAAGTAGGAAGTCAAGAAACACCTGGAGTAACAGGCAAATTTGGCCTTGGAGTACGTAATGAAGCAGGGCAAAGGTTAAAAGAGTTTTGCCAAGAGAACACACTGGTCATAGCAAACACCCTCTTCCAACAACACAAGAGAAGACTCTACATATGGACATCACCAGATGGCCAACACTGAAATTAGATTGATTATATTCTTTGCAGCCAAAGATGTAGAAGCTCTTTTCTCAGCGAAAACAAGACCAGGAGCTGACTGTGGCTCAGATCATGAACTCCTTATTGCCAAATTCAGATTTAAATTGAAGAAAGTAGGGAAAACCACTAGACCATTCAGGTATACCTAAATCAAATACCTTATGATTATACAGTGGAAGTGAGAAATAGATTTAAGGGACTAGATCTGATAGACAGAGTGCTTGATGAACTATGGACAGAGGTTTGTGACATTGTACGGGAGGCAGGGATCAAGACCATCCCCAAGAAAAAGAAATGCAAAAAGGCAAAATGGCTGTCTGAGGAGGCCTTACAAATAGTTGAGAAAAGAAGAGAAGTGAAAAGCAAAGGAGAAAAGGAAAGATATAAGTTTCTGAATGCAGAGTTCCAAAGTATAGCAAGGGGAGATAAGAAAGCCTTCCACAGCAATCAGTGCAAATAGAGGAAAACAATAGAATGGCAAAGACTAGAGATGTCTTCAAGAAAATTAGAGATACAAGGGAACATTTCATGCGAAGATGGGCTCAATAAAGGACAGAAATGGTATGGACCTAATAGAAGCAGAAGGTATTAAGAAGAGGTGGCAAGAATACACAGAACTATACAAAAAAGATCTTCGTGACCCAGATAATCATGATGGTGTGATCACTCACCTAGAGCCAGACATCCTGGAATGTGAAGTCAAGTGGGCCTTAGGAAGCATCACTAGGAACAAAGTCCATGAAGGTGATGGAATTCCTCTTGAGCTATTTCAAATCCTAAAAGACGATGCTGTGAAAGTGCTGCACTCAATATGCCAGCAAATTTGGAGAAAACAGCAGTGGCCACAGGACTGGAAAACATCAGTTTTCATCCCAATACTAAAGAAAGGCAATGCCAAAGAATGCTCAAACTACCACACAAAGCGCTCATCTCACATGCTAGTAAAGTAATGCTCAAAATTCTCCAAGCCAGGCTTCAACAGTATATGAACCGTGAACTTCCAGATGTTCAAGCTGGTTTTAGAAAAGGCAATGGAACCAGAGATCAAATTGCCAACATCCGCTGGATCATCAAGAAAGCAAGAGAGTTCCAGTAAAACATCTATCTATGCTTTATTGACTATGCCAAAGCCTTTGACTGTGGATCACAATAAACTGTGGAAAATTCTGAAAGAGATGGGGATACCAGACCACCTGACCTGCCTCTTGAGAAATCTGTATGCAGGTCAGGAAGCAACAGTTGGAACTGGACATGGGACAACAGACTGGTTCCAAATAGGAAAAGGAGTATGTCAAGGCTGTATATTGTCACCCTGCTTATTTAACTTGGATGCAGAGTACATCATGAGAAATGCTGGGCTGGATGAAGCACAAGCTGGAATCAAGATTGCTGGGAGAAATATCAATAACCTCAGATACGTAAATGACACCACCCTTATGACAGAAAGTGAAGAACTAAAAAGCCTCTTGATGAAAGTGAAAGAGGAGAGTGAAAAAGTTGGCTTAAAGCTCAACTTTCAGAAAATTAAGATCATGGTGTCCAGTTCCATCATCTCATGGGAAATAGATGGGGACACAGTGGCAACAGTGACAGGCTTTATTTTTGGGGCTCCAAAATCACTGCAGATGGTGATTGCAGCCATGAAATTAAAAGACGCTCACTCCTTGGAAGGAAAGTTATGACCAACCTAGACAGCATATTAAAAAGCAGAGACATTATTTTGCCAACAAAGGTCCATCTAGTCAAGGCTATGGCTTTTACAGTAGTCATGTATGGATGTGAGAGTTGGACTATAAAGAAAGCTGAGTGGTGAAGAATGAATGCTTTTGAACTGTGGTGTTGGAGAAGACTCTTGAGAGTCCCTTGGACTGCAAGGAGATCCAACCAGTCCATCCTAAAGGAGATCAGTCCCGGGTGTTTATTGGAAGGAGTGATGTTGAAGCTGAAACTCCAATACTTTGGCCACCTGATGCGAAGAGCTGGCTCATTTGAAAAGACCCTGATGCTGAGAAAGATTGAAGGCTGGAGGAAAAGGGGACAACAGAGGATGAGATCGTTGGATGGCATCACTGACTCAATGGACATGAGTTTGGGTGAACTCCAGGAGTTGGTGATGGACAGGGAGGCCTGGCATGCTGTGGTTCATGGGGTCACAAAGAGTTGGACTTGACTGAGCAACTGAACTGAGTAAATGCATACATGTCCCCGAACATAGTCACTATAATCTAGTAGAGAAGTTGAGGTTCTTAGAAAGCTGGAACGCATGTTATAGGAAAGCCAAAGAAAGCACTAGCAGTGTTCTAAACTTTTGTTGTGTATAGAGAAGATTCATTGCTCTTACTTACTCTCCACTGTTGTCACTGTCAGATAACTTGACATTGGAACATTGCCTGAATCATATGGGTCAGTTCTTGTAAGATCTCAAAGTACTAACTGTTGTGGGTCAAGGTAGCTTCATACAGGATCCATTCCTTAGGAAGAAGGGAGGTAGAATTCTGTTGTAGAAGGTTGAAATGTGCCAGTCAATCTGGCACATAATCTGTTTATTTGTAACAGGAACCTTATGAATGAAGACAGAGATGATAGAGGATGAGGGAGATATGTCACCAAGAGAGAATAAGAAGTGAACTATGACTGGGAAAACCAAACCGTATAAATTTGTATATTTTTTTTAATATCCTAAGTTTCTCTATATGAAAATGGAGTCTGGGTGAAAACTTTTTTTTATATATTAAAACAGTTGTATATAGTTATATATAACAGTTATATATAGCTCTCTTTTGAACCTCCATCCCACTCTCCCCCCATCCCA
The DNA here is from genome assembly GCF_019320065.1 of Cervus canadensis. NCBI lineage: Eukaryota > Metazoa > Chordata > Mammalia > Artiodactyla > Cervidae > Cervus > Cervus canadensis. The sequence continues at coordinate 56,468,668 of NC_057391.1, read as the reverse complement.
CCCATCTAGGTCATCATAGAGCACCGAACTGAGCTCCCTGTGCTATAAAACAGCTTCCTACTAGCTATCTATTTTATACACAATAAGGTATAAAGTCGATCCCGGTCTCCCAATTCATCTCACCCTCTCCTTCCCACCGTGTCCATCTGTCCATTGTCTACATCTGGATCTCTATTCCTGCCTTGCAAATAGGATGAGATGGCTCAATCTTTGTATTGCTTTTATATACTATCTTTCAGGAGAAGGCAATGGCAACCCACTCCAGTACTCTTGCCTGGAAAAGCCCATGGATGGAGGAGACTGGTAGGCTGCAGTCCATGCAGTCGCTAAGAGTCAGACGCGACTGAGCGACTTCACTGTCACTTTTCACATTCAAGCATTGGAGAAGGAAATGGCAACCCACTCCAGTGTTCTTGCCTGGAGAATCCCAGGGATGGCGGAGCCTGGTGGGCTGCCGTCTGTGGGGTCGCAAAGAGTTGGACATGACTGAAGCGACTTAGCAGCAGCAGCAGCATACTATCTTTTATACATATCTTTCTTTATTTGTCATTTTATGTATTTATCACATTATATCTTCTTACAGCCTTTTGTGTTTATTTTTCACTATGACTTCCCTATCCCTGTCACGTGATTTTGAGCTCCTTGAGGGCAGGACACAGTGGGCCTCATAGAACTGGGCACGACATTCAGCATACAGCAGGCAATCTGCATTTACTGAGTGAAATGATTATGGCCCTGAGCAACCATCAGTAAGGAAATAGAGTTGACTTTTGAAATTGGGATGACTTCATTCTTACTATCATCTCTCTCTCTGGAAGATTTTCACTTTGTAACATGGAATATGAGTTTGTAAGACAGAAGTTAGGCAGTTTGTTAGGCAGAAGTTTATGGCTGTAAAACAGAATTGGGATAATTATCCTGCTTTGGGATTGAAATGGGCAGTGGAAAATTGTTCCACTGATGATGGTGCTGGGAAACAATGTAAATCAGCCCCTGACAGACTGACTTCGTATTCCAGGTATAATCATAACAATTTTCCCTCATATCTAGGCCCTCATCAATTACTTTTGAAATATTTGCTTTGAAATAAAAAAGCTAAAGCATTGGTTCTATTCATTTTCACCTAACTCAGCTGCAAGTATTCCCAACTGACAGTTTTTCGCTCTAGTGCTAACCAGGGCAAAGCTTCTGTCTTCCTTTATTTATTTATTTTTTGTTATCTTCCTTTTTCTCACTTATAAAGAAGGTGGCTCTCTATGTTTATTGTGAATATGACGATCATAAATTGACTGTTGAATGCTAGTTGATTGGTCATGATAGTTTAGTAATGTTTTCGTCAAGTAGACTTGCTTGGCCCAGATAGGCAGGGTGTGTGGCAAGAGAAGGGTCTAGTTAAGCTGAAATAAAAGCCTCTGAATTTGAATTTTCAACTTAGAGACACCCACTGTCCTTTCTAGGCTTATTTCATTTTCCCTTCAGTTCCTATGTAAACTTTTAACACAAGAAAGTGAGATAGTATACTCCATTCCAAAAACAAGCAAATGAAAAACTTCCCTTGGAAAAGGAAACAGATCTTGACTTCACTCTCACATCACCAGTGCCATTTACTTAGAGTACACTGTGTGTGTGGAAGGATGAATGACCCATCCTTTCTGTTCATTGCCTCCCAGCCTAGTCATTCTTTTGTCTTAATGGGCCTCCACTCTCAGCTCTAGAGCCTGCTTATGTGATCTCCTCTCTTCCAGATACCTGGAATCCTCTCTCTTACAAAGAATAGCTCTCATCTCACCCTCCTACTTAGATTTCACACTTTTTTCTACCTCAGGAATCTTGTATACCTTCCTTAGCATTTGGTCTGGTTTCTCTGTTATTTACAGCATCACACCTTGCTTCTATTACCAGTCACATCCACAACTGGGTGTTGTTTTTGCTTTGGCTCATTCCCTTCTTTCTTTTTGGAGTTATTTCTCCACTGATCTCCAGTAGCATATTGGGCATGTACCAACTTGGGGAGTTCATCCTTCAGTGTCCTATCTTTTTGCCTTTTCATACTGTTCATGGGGTTCTCAAGGCAAGAATACTGAAGTGGTTTGCCATTCCCTTCGATTCAATGTACATGGGTTTGGGTAAACTCCGGGAGTTGGTGATCGACAGGGAGGCCTGGCGTGCTGCAGTTCAGGGGGTTGCAAAGAGTCGGCCACGACTGAGTGACTGAACTGACTGACTGACTCTGTTATTTATTTTCATCAGACCACTCCCCTACCAGATGAAACTGAACTGAAAGAGATAAGGACTGATCGGACTGTCTCATATTCTCTCATTTTCCTAGAGAGTCCATTGTCAAGATCAAGCATCTTTAAAACTATCTTCAAAATAATTAGACTTTTCACATTACCAAAAGTGACCTACATCAAGAAGGGCGTGATGAATAGGTGCCATGATGCTAAAACTTCATTTTTCCTCTTTGAATTACTTTTTAAAAGACTCACTTCTGAAATACCAATTTGGTGAATGTCTGGCCCCAAAAAGGTAGCTGGGGATAGTTGTGGGAGTGGGTTAACATGTATCATGTACCAGGAAAGGAAGATAGGGGGAGGAAAAACAAACCAAAAACAAGACCTCTGTCTTGTTATACTCAGCTGAAGATAAAAAAAAAATGAAGAGTCAATCTTTGAGATATTGCATATTTAATTCTAGTGTTTTGACTTCTGATAATGTTAAAAAGCCTTTAACATTGTTGTTAACATGTGTTGGCTCATGTTGATCCTGTGTACTCGAACTAAACTTTAGTTTCTCAAGTGCTTTCTTTTAAAAGGAAGAGAATATTTGATCCAGCATGTTATTTCTAATTTTCTTTCTACTAATAGCTTTCATACTCGCTTGATCTCAGCCCAGAACAAGATGGCTGATTAGAAAGATATTTCCTGCAAGAGGCTTGATCTAGACATATCTACATCAAGTCAGAATGCTTGGGCATCATCCAACAGGGCAGAAAATATGTTCTGTGTTATTAGAAATTCTGGAATGGAAGTACAAAGTAGTACACAGTAAGTGAGAGCATGTTTTATATCTGTGACAGGATTTTCTAACATTTAGAGGCACAGACTAAAATCAAACAAAAGGGAGCAGCAGTAGGTCCAGTCCGTGGCTTTGTAAAAATGCCAAGTTGTAATCACATCTTATTTATTTTTCAAGATGACACAACAGCCTAAGACAATTTAGTTTACAGAAAAATTCCAGAAACAGTACATCAACAATCCCTCAAAGTATATGTAGTTATTATTTATTCCTTGGAGGTAGTGGAAATAAAAATGGAGGTGACTAGAGGAGTCATTATGGGCCTTAAGGATCACTGAAAAATTGATAATGGGGATGAAATAAACTTCCTGCATTGCTAACTGCTCAGTATTATGCCCACTTGGATTTGAGGCTGGTGAATTCTCAAGGGCTGGTTTCTGAAGAAATAAAGAAACTCTACTTGAGCTTCTTAAGACTGTGAGGTCCCAGGCAAGGCTGAGTATTTAAAAGAAAACCTATAGGAAAACTTAGTGATGGACAGGGAAGCCTGGTGTGCTGCAGTCCATGGGGTCACAAAGAGTTGGACCCGACTGAGCAACTGAACTGAACTGATAGGAAAACTTGAACTTGGATTGTCCTGTAATATCCCAGTTGATCAAAGCAAGTATGTTCCAGAGAAACACTTCATTTCTGGAGCCCTGCAACACTGCCCCAGGATAATTCATAGGATTTACTTGTGGCAACCAATTCATCAGTGACCCAGAAGATTGGTTCCACTTTCTTTTTGCTGTTCAACAAATCATAGCCAAGTTACCATTTAGTGTTATCTCCTTGCCCACATGCTGTTTTTTCAACTTTTGCAAATGGGCCTTTGTCCTTGTTAAGAGAAGCTGGTTAGTCTGACTATTGAAAGCCTCCAGCTAGCCCTCATGCAGGACTAACTTACCTGATGGACTCAAGACAAGGGCTGTCTTTCTGAGAAGCTTCACAATATTGTTCTTCTCTTCAACATTGCCCTACCTCATTCCCAGAGACCCAGAACTGGTCTGCTCTTCACTGGGTCTATGATTGTAAATGCTTCTTTACGGAGGGCAGAGGAGTTGAAAGCTTACTGAGGAGTTAAAATATTTACCAAGCAACGGTCATGGACGGCTGAGAAATTATAGAAAGGTACAGGTCACCTGGCATTCCCTCTCTCTCATTTCTTACTTTTTTTCCTTCCAATTTATGCAAAGAATTGAAGATCCTGAGAAATAGTTGAAATAGGCTAACTATTAGAAAGGCACTTTTCCTTATGTAAAAAAATATAGGCATAGATTTTGTATGACTTAATATATTTTTTAAAAAATATACAAATGAAAAATCATCTTTATATGGGGATCTCTCAAAAATGCATTATTTATCCTGTGACTCAAATGATTACTGATAAAACTACAAATAGTGTTCCCTTGGGGGAATACAATGATTTTCTATTATTGACTTATTTCTTTACCAACAAATGTTTGTGAAACAGGAACTTTTCACTAAAGATTTACAGGGGAAAAAGTCAGGAACGCATCATCAGAATAAATTACTCAGAGAGAAAAAGGGGAAATGGATATTGTGTAGAAAACCAGGAAGACAAACAAATGTGAGAGAAAACACCTGCTTTCCTATAAACATTTGACTTAATACAGTTCCCAGAAATATTCAATGAAATAGCTGTTAATAACAAATTCAGACTCAATTAACATAACATTACAATTTCAAAGGTCAAAAGAAAAAGCTGCCTTTCTTCTCTTTTTACTTTTTAGCTTTCCCCCTGTCCAGAATTCTCTGGTGATGTAGCCAACAGATGGAGTTATTTCTTTTTAAGCTTAAAGAAAGGTCACAAACAGCTTTCAACAGATTACAAACGATTTGACACATGATTTCAGAAGCTGGGAAAATTCCATGGACGCAGGAAAGCTTCAAGAATTGATGAAAAGATTTCATAACAGCGCAGGCCAAAATTAACATTGCAAGCACAGGTTCCATTTTAATTAATTAGGTGCAAACCATAGCCCAGCCCTCTGGATCAGTTGTGACTGCTTTACTAGCTGATTTTGAGAATTCTTTGATATTTAAATTTGATGTTATTGCTTAACAGTAAAAGGCCTTTTGTTACCTTAAGGCAAAAATCTTCTGCTTTCAAACCCAAGCCCAGTTCCCAGTATAATTTGAAGGATTACAAAGGCACTGTCCTGTCCAAAATTATCTTCATTAGACTCAACTGAAACAATATTTTTATTCTGTGCTCACTACATGGCATAGAGATCCTTTTCATTGCTGTGGATGTCTGGGCTTTCCTTCTTAAAGATGAAGGGATCCTCGGAGATGTCTGGCCTACATTTTTACTAAAAGATGCCAGTTATTGGGAGAAATTCTAGAATACTACGGTTTACTTGAATCGGGCTTTTTAGGGTGCAATTAGCATCTTTTATGGAGAAGGCAATGGCAGCCCACTCCAGTACTCTTGCCTGGAAAATCCCATGGACAGAGGAGCCTGGTAGGCTGCAGTCCTACCTCTTCATGGGGTCGTGAAGAGTCGGACACGACTGAGCGACTTCACCTTCACTTTCTTGCATTGGAGAAGGAAATGGCAACCCACTCCAGTGTTCTTGCCTGGAGAATCCCAGGGACGGGGAAACCTGGTGGGCTGCCATCTGTGGGGTCTCACAGAGTCAGACACGACTGAAGTGACTTAGCAGCAGAGCAGCATTTTTTATTGCTTGAAGGGGAACAGTTTTGAGGTCCCTTAAACTTTGGGATGTGAATCCTCATAAGAATATAGTATTTGTTTACTTTTTAATCTTTTCTAATTGATTTCAAAGAGATTAATGAAGCCACCACCAATCTTAAGCTCCCTCTCTTTTTGTGTGTGTGCTTAGACACTCAGTCGTGTCCAACTCTTTGTGACCCTATGGGCTGTAGACCACCAGGCTCCTCTGTCCATGGGATTCTCTAGGCAAGAATGCTGGAGTAGGTTGCCACGACCTCCTCTAAGGGTTCTTCCTGACCTAGGGATGAAAGAAACCCTTGTCTCTTATGTCTCCTGCTTTGGCAGGTGCTTTGTTTACCACTAGCACCATCTGGTCCATAGAGGTCATTGAGTTGTAACAGTAAATATATTTTATTCAGGATCATTATTAATAAGGCAGTGCCCTATACCAATTAGGAGCAATCAGAGTTGCTTTGCATTCTGCACACTGTTTCTTCAGTCATGTCCAACTCTATGTGACCTTATGAACTGTATGTAGCCCACCAGGCTCCTCTGTCCATGGGATTTTCCAGGCAAGAATACTGGAGTGGGTTGCCATGCCCTCCTCTAGGGGATCTTCCTGACCCAGGGATCAAACCCATGTCTCTTATGTCTTCTGCATTGGCAGGACCTTATAATGGATACAATTACTTTTGTCTTCTTTCTCAGCTCTGCCCATATTTAACTTGGTAGTTGATAGTTACAGGCTTCCTCTTAAACAAAGAAGATTTTTAAAAAATATTTTAAAGAATAGTCTCTTGTAGATTTCACAACTGTAACTTAGATGAGAGTTTCTTTACATATTTCAGTCTCAGTTTCCTCATTAGTAAAATGAAGCATACAAATTTTTTCTTGCTCAAAAGTATTATGATCCATGGAGTTTTTTTGAACCTTTTTTTTTTTCAATGAATGATGTAATGCTGTGGTACTCAAGAACCTTTGTGTACCACTCTTGGGCTTCCCGGAGAAGGCAATGGCACCCTACTCCAGTACTCTTGCCTGGAAAATCCCATGGACGGAGAAGCCTGGTAGGCTGCAGTCCATGGGGTCGCTAAGAGTCGGACACGACTGAGTGACTTCACTTTCACTTTTCACTTCCATGCACTAGAGAAGAAAATAGCAACCCACTCCAGTATTCTTGCCTGGAGAATCCCAGGGACGAGGGAGCCTGGTGGGCTGCCGTCTATGGGGTCTCACAGAGTCGGACAGGATTGAAGCGACTTAGAAGCAGCAGCAGCAGCAGCTTGGGCTTCCCAGGTGGAGCTAGTGGTAAAGAACCTGCCTGGCAATGCAGGAGATCTAAGAGATGAGGGTTCAATCCCTGGGTTGGGAAAATCCCTTAGAGGAGGGCATGGCAATCCACTCAAGTATTATTGCCTAGAGAATCCCATGCTCAGAGAATCCTAGCGGTACAGTCCATAGGGTCACAAAGAGTTGGATATGACTGAAGTGACTTCATGCATGCACACACGCATGTGCTTTTCTTCCCAAAGTCCTAAAAAATGTACTCTACCAACACAAGAAGTTAAATCAAGAGAGAGAAAGACCTAAGGTCTAAGATATAGTGGCATCAATACAGTACACATAAGGAAGTCCGATTATGACAGTGAACCTTAATCTTAGGACAGTATTCAGTTTCAGGACTAGATAGTAATTAATAGAGTTCAAAACAAGAGATCAGAGGGCTTCAGAAAGACTACCTTAAAGAAAAAATAATATGCAATTTATAATTTTTTGGTTGTGTTTGACATTGAGAAGTTCTTTAGAATTCTCTTAAAAGAATTTGAGGATAAATTAGTTAGTGCCTAGAAAAGTAATCATTGAAAAATTAATTTGTTGTTAACTCCAGGGAAAGCAAAAGTTGTAAAAGAGAAATGCAAAATACACACTATGTGATTCTACTGTAAACCATATTCATATCTTGTTAATGATATGTGTTACTCTTTATTCAACTAGAGTTTGCATTATAATTATACTACAATAATGGTTGGGAGGTCTTAGAAAAAAATGTGGTTTGTCTGTGTGGTGAGGAGGGTTGGGAAGAGTTGAGCTGTGCAAAAGAACTATATCCTAATATTTCATAGCCAGAAATCAACAGATATTATCTACAGTAATAATAGCAGTTTATGCATATAATTTAGAAATATGGAAATAAACACCAGGAAAAATAATAGAATGGCTTGAAAGTGATTGCCTCTGGAAAGTGGGATTCCATGGTGGGGGTGACATGGTAGCAGACCACTCTTCTCCCTTATATCCTTTTACTGCTGTAGGAAGGGGGACCCCTTGCAGGGTCTGAAAAGGGCTAGCACTTGTCTAACACTCGGAAATGAATGGTCTGAGGAGACACACGTGCTGACAAAGTAAGAGATTTTATTGGGAAGGGGCGCCTGGGTGGAAAGCAGTAGAATAAGGAAAAACTGCTCTGCCACATGTCTTGCAGTCTCAGGTTTTATGGTGATGGAATTTGTTTCCAGGTTGTCTTTGGCTAATCACTCTGACTCAGAGTCCTTCCTGGTGGCACACGTATTGTTCAGCCAAGGTGGACATCAGCTTGGGAGATGGGAGGTAGTAGGACATGTGGCGTCTCCTTTTGACCTTTCCCAATTTTTTATGATTGGTGGTAGCTTGTTTGTTCTGGGTTCCTTACTAGGACCTCCTGTTGTAAAAATAATTCATGCAAATGCTTACTATGGTACCTGGCTAGGGTGAGCAGTTTTAGTCAGTATGTTTCCCCTAACAGTACCACTATTCTCAGACAATGTACAATAATTACTTCAATAAAATTTAAAATGTTTTCAAAAGTACCTTACATATGTTCAAAGGAAAGGCACAACTGTTTGGCAGCTGTTTCTACCCAGACAGAATGATTCACTTTATTTCAGAGTGGTGCTTACATTTTTATCCTTTATTTACATTTGTAGAAATGAGATTGTCTACACTGACCTGCCCTCCATATAGATTGGAAATCAGTCAAGTTCTGAGTGTGGGCTGATTTTCAGCAGTCACCCATGACACAGTACCTTCTTTGTCATTTGCAATGTGTCCTGTCTGCACTTCCTAGGGTTGCCAGAAAAAGTACAGGATACCCCATTAAACTTGAATTTCAGATAAACAACAAATAAAGTTTTAGATAAATATATTCTCAATATTGTAAGGGGTAAGCTTGTGCTATAAAAAATTCATTGCTTATCTGAAATTCAAATTTAATAGGACCTCCTGTGATTTTACTTGCTAAACCTGACAACCTTACCATGCCTAAATGTTAGTGGGGGGATTCCTTTAGTTGCCAGGGTTAATGAGTGGTAAACATCATTACTGATTTCCCCAGACTCTGAATTTTTCAAGTTCAAATCAGGTCACTATCTCTCAGTTTCTTCACTTGCTGCTTGCCAAAGTCACTGAAGATTTTATTTACAAGATGATAGTGTATAAACAAAATACTAGCATATACCACACAAAAAAATAAACAAGCAAAATACCCACCAGTGCCAAAATACCCAACAAGCAAAATACCCAACAAACTATATTACCCTGGAAGATTCCATTCTCATGTACCCTGCATTCTTATATATTTTATACTGATGGTCCAAAGCATCTTTTATCCATGAGTGAACAAATACAGAAAATAATAGCTTTATGTCACTGATTCAGTTAGCTATTTCATTCTCCAACTCAGAACATTATAATGAACAAATATTTGAAGGATTTAACAAATATTAGTTGGTTCTGGACATAGTTTGCTAAGTCATTTTTGTTATTTATCTAAACAGAGCACATTTCCACATATTGCCACTATTAGGCATCTTTACTTAAAACAAAAATGAATTTCAAATGCCTGATGAAGAAACAGTGGTCTAATCCACAAAAATCATCAAAATAAATGAGTTAGCATGAGGGATTAAAAACAATTCAATGACTCAGACTTTGTGACTAACTCTGCGTCCAAACAGGTAACCAAAAAATGACCTCTCGTGCAGCTTTCTAAAAATGATTCAGTGATATTCTTGTTTCTCATAAGAAACAAAGGTTTAGCAATGTGCAGTTCAGTGCAGTTGCTCAGTTGGGTCCAACTCTTTGTGACCCCATGGACTGTGGCACGCCAGGCTTCCCTGTTCATCACGAACTCACAGAGCTTGCTCAAACTCATGTCCATTGAGTCAGTGATGCCATCCAACCATCTCATCCTCTGTTATCCCCTTCTCTTCCTGCCTTCAATAATTCTCAGCAGCAGGGTCTTTTCCAATGAGTCAGTTCTTTGCCTCAGGTGGCCAAAGTATTGGAGTTTCAGCTTCAGCATCAGTACCAGAGAATCCTTATCAGATGCTATGTTGATACCTGAAATTGGCACTAACTGTGAAAGTGCTGCACTCAATATGCCAGTAAATTTAGAGAACTCAGCAGTGGCCACAGGACTGGAAAAGGTCCATTTTCATTCCAATCCCAAAGAAAGGCAATGCCAAAGAATGCTCAAACTACCACATAATTGTACTCATCTCACACACTAGTAAAATAATGCTCAAAATTCTGCAAGCCAGGCTTCAGCAATACATGAACCATGAGCTTCCAAATGTTCAAGCTGGTTTTAGAAAAGTCAGAGGAACCAGAGATCAAATTGCCAACATCCGCTGGATCATCAAGAAAGCAAGAGAGTTCCAGAAAAACATCTACTTCTGCTTTATTGACTATGCCAAAGCCTTTGACTGTGTGGATCATAATAAACTGTGGAAAATTCTGAAAGAGATGGGAATACCAGACCACCTAACCTGCCTCTTGATAAATCTGTATGCAGGTCAGGAAACAACAGTTGGAACTGGACTTGGGACAACAGACTGGTTCCAAATAGGAAAAGGAGTATGTCAAGGCTGTATATTGTCACCCTGCTTATTTAACTTATATGCTGAGTACAACATGAGAGATGCTGGGCTGGATGAAGCACAAGCTGGAATCAAGATTGCTGGGAGAAATATCAATAACCTCAGATATGCAGATGACACCACCCTTATGGCAGAAAGTGAAGAAAAACTGAAGAGCCTCTTGAAGAAAGTGAAAGAGGAGAGTGAAAAAGTTGGCATAAAGCTCAACGTTTAGAAAACTAAGATCATGGCGTCCGGTCCAATCACTTCATGGCAAATAGATGGGGACACAGTGGAAACAGTGACAGGCTTTATTTTTGGGGGGCTGCAAAATCACTGCAGATGGTGATTGCAGCCATGAAATTAAAAGACACTTACTCCTTGGAAGGAAAGTTATGACCAACCTAGATAGCATGTTAAAAAAGCAGAGACATTACTTTGCCAACAAAGGTCCATCTAGTCAAGGCTATGGCTTTTACAGTAGTCATGTATGGATGTGAGAGTTGGACTATAAAGAAAGCTGAGTGGTGAAGAATGGATGCTTTTGAACTGTGGTGTTGGAGAAGACTCTTGAGAGTCCCTTGGACTGCAAGAAGATCCAACCAGTCCATCCTAAAGGAGATCAGTCCCGGGTGTTTATTGGAAGGAGTGATGTTGAAGCTGAAACTCCAATACTTTGGCCACCTGCTGTGAAGAGTTGACTCATTGAAAAGACCCTGATGCTGGACAAGATTGAAGGCAGGAGGAGAAGGGGACGACAGAGGATAAGATTGTTGGATGGCATCACCGACTCAGGGGACATGGGTTTGGGTGGACTCTGGGAGTTGGTGATGGACCGGGAAGCCTGGCTTGCTGTGGTCCGAGGGGTTGCAAAGAGTCAGACATGACTGAGTGACTGTACTGGACTGAGCTGATGAAATAGAAACAGACTCACAAATTTAGAGAACAGATTTGTGGTTGCCAAAGGAAAGGTGGGAGAGGGAAGAATTGGTGGTTTGGGACTAGCAGATGCAAACTATTATATGTAGGATGTATAAACAATGAAGTCCTACTGTATAGCTCAGGGAACTATATTCAATATCCTGTGGTAAACCATAACAGAAACAAGGAGAAAGAATGTACACACACACACACACACACACACACACATATATCTTTTGTATATATTAAAGTTATATATATATATATATGTATATATACATATAATAACTGAATCAATTTGCTGTACAGGAGAAACTACCAAAACATTGTAAATCAACTATACTTCAATTTTAAAAAAATAGAAGGGAAAAAAATAAGAGAAAAAAAACCCCGAAAACTGCATGCCCTGGACATGGTAGAATTGATGTGACTAGGTAGTCAATTTCATAAGCTGCCTTTAGAGAACCTTAGCAAAATTAGACAAAATTAATGTTTGTGAACACCAGTTATCTTTGTGTATCATCAGAATAAATGATGTATTTATTCACACACTGGATTACCTAAAATGAAGTTGTTCAATGAACTTGTGAGTTGCCTCCATTGGTAAAGTGGCTCTGATGTGTGGTAAAGTAATGACCTTGAATCCATTATTTATAGATAGTGTGTCTTTGTACAGACATACCCTAATGTCAGGGATTCCTAAGTAACTGAAATCTTAGAGAGTCACTTGAGGATTTCTCCAAGGATGGTTCTGTTCTCCAAATGAAACATATCTGAAAATGTTTTCTACCCTAAGTCATTTGTAGTCACTCAACAGTCACTAGTGATTATTTTTCATCTTTTTCCTCAGTCTTGGTACTTCTTGCCCTCTTTGCACCTTTTGGCACTCTTGAAACCCACCTTAATCCTTAAAATATTTTCCTTCTGGCTTCTACAATACTCAGTTATCCTGATTTTTTTCAGACCATACCTCTTCTGATTTTTATTTCTTTAGTCTAAAAATGTAAACAAGACAAGGGTGCCCACTCTCACCACTACTATTCAACATAGTTTTGGAAGTTTTGACCACAGCAATCGAGCAGAAAAAGAAATAAAAGGAATCCAGATAGGAAAAGAAGAAGTAAAACTCTCACTGTTTGCAGATGACATGATCCTCTACATAGAAAACCCTAAAGATTCCACCAGAAAATTACTAGAGCTAATCAATGAATATAGTAAAGTTGCAGGATATAAAATTTACACACAGAATTCCCTTGCATTCCTATACACTAACAATGAGAAAACAGAAAGAGAAAAAAGGAAACAATTCCATTCACCATTGCAACGAAAAGAATAAAATACTTAGGAATATATCTACCTAAAGAAACAAAAGACCTATATATAGAAAACTATAAAACACTGATGAAGGAAATCAAAGAGGACACAAGTAGATGGAGAAAGATACCGCGTTCATGGATCGGAAGAATCAATATACTGAAAATGAATATACTACCCAAAGCAGACTATAGATTCAACGCAATGCCTATCAAGCTACCAATGGTATTTTTCAGAGAACTAGAACAAATAATTTCACAATTTGTATGGAAATACAAAAAGCCTCGAATAGCCAAAACAATCTTGAGAAAGAAGAATGGAACTGGAAGAATCAACCTGCCTGACTTCAGACTATACTACAAAGCTACAGTCATCAAGATGGTATGGTACTGGCACAAAGAGAGAAATATAGATCAATGGAACAAAATAGAAAGCCCAGAGATAAATACACGCATATATGGACACCTTATTTTGACAAAGGAGGCAAGAATATACAATGGAGAAAAGACAATCTCTTTAACAAGTGGTGCTGGGAAAACTGGTCAACTACTTGTAAAAGAATGAAACTAGAACACTTTCTAACACCATACACAAAAATAAACTCAAAATGAATTAAAGACCTAAATGTAAGACCAGAAACTATTAAACTCCTAGAGGAAAACATAGGCAAAACACTCTGACATAAATCACAGCAGGATCCTCTATGACCTGCCTCCCAGAGTAATGGAAATAAAAGCAAAAAATAAACAAATGGGACCTAATTAAAATTAAAAGCTTCTGTACAACAAAGGAAACTATAAGCAAGGTGAAAAGACAGCCTTCAAAATGGGAGAAAATAATAGCAAATGAAGCAACAAAGAATTAATCTCAAAAATATACAAGCAGCTTCTGCAGCTCAATCCAGAAAAATAAATAAACGACCCAATCATAAAATGGGTCAAAGATCTAAACAGACATTTCTCCAAAGAAGACATGCAAATGGCTAACAAACACATGAAAAGATGCTCAATGTCACTCATTATCAGACAAATGCAAATCACAACCACAATGAGGTACCATCTCACACCAGTCAGGATGGCTGCTATCCAAAAGTCTACAAGCAATAAATGCTGGAGAGGGTGTGGCGGAAAGGGAACCCTCTTACACTGTTGGTGGGAATGCAAACTAGTACAGCCGCCATGGAGAACAGTGTGGAGATTCCTTAAAAAACTGGAAATAGAACTGCCATATGACCCAGCAATCCCACTGCTGGGCATACACACCGTGGAAACCAAAATTGAAAGAGACACGTGTACCCCAGTGTTCATGGCACTGTTTATAATATCCAGGACATGGAAGCAACCTAGATGTCCATCAGCAGATGAATGAATAAGAAAGCTGTGGTACATATACACAATGGAATATTACTCAGCCATTAAAAAGAATACATTTGAATCAGTTCTAACGAGGTGGATGAAACTGGAGCCCATTATACAGAGTGAAATAAGCCAGAAAGAAAAACACAAATACAGTATACTAGCACATATATATGGAATTTAGAAAGATGGTAACAATAACGCTATTTGCGAGACAGCAAAAGAGATACAGATGTAAAGAACAGTCTTTTGGACTCTATGGGAGAAGGCGAGGGTGGGATGATTTGAGAGAATAGCATTGAAACATGTATATTATCATATGTGAAACAGATCGCCAGTCCAGGTTCGATGCATGAGATATGGTGCTCAGGGCTGGTGCACTGGGATGACCCAGAGGGATGGAATGGGGAGGGAGGTGGGAGGGGGGTTCAGGACAGGGAACACATGTACACCCATGGCTGATTCATGTAAAAAAAAAAAAAGTGTAGGTGCTTTATCTACTTTGATTCTTGGAATTCTGTTTTTCCTTCTCTTTCTTCTTTCTGCTCCCCTTGGATGGATAAATGATGCCATAGCAATATTTTAAGCCCTGCCTCTATCTCAAGATTCAGTTTGGAATTTCTCTCTGTCTGCTGCCTATTTCCACAAAGATGTCACAATCATTACTTGAAACTTAATATCTTATGTCCAAAGTCAATAACTGTAATATCAGTCCCAAGAATGGATTATCCATTCTCTGCTTATGATGCACTCATGTTTCAGGTGTACAGATATTTGATTAATAAGCAAAGTTTACAGAAGCATCTTAAGTAATTTTTTTCTCCAGTCACTTGGAAGGCAGACAGGAATAGAGTCTACACTTTTGTGTAACTTTTATTTACTATTCAAAATTTCTATCATCACTACTGTCAGGTTTATCCCAAAAAATATTCAATCTAAGAAATAACTGCAAAAATGATTCCTAAGAAAATATGCCTGTATTTTTTCCTTTAAGGGGGAAATGGTAAATGAGGAGAAATAATGTATAAAATTCTGGGCTCTTAGTTTGACAATAGTATGTTTATATACTAATTTTTTTTTGCAAGTAATTTTCACTATCAGGATTTCTGAGTTTACCTTATCCTATTCTTAAGTATTAGTATTTTGGGTTCCAAGATCTTTAATCAGTTTTTTAAATCACAGTTTTCTTAATGTAAGGATCTTAAAGATACAGGTTTACAAAAATTTTAAATAATACATTTCCTTGGATCTACACTCACTAAAAATAATCAGACTCTCTCATTAGTTTTCTCTCTGGTTGCCTAACAATATCCTGCAAAGCTACTGAAAGGAGAAAAATGCTTCTGCTGCTGGTAGAATGTGAGTGGTCAGTTCTATTGTTTTTTAGGCCCATGAATGTCATATGTGTAAATAAAACACAATTGGCTGAACCTTCACATTCCATCAGTTAAACCTCACCCATGAAATGATTCAGATTGTGTTTATTCAACTGCAAACTATTTTCCGAACTCAGTGTAGAAAATCAGTCTGGCCAGTTGTTGGGCTGCAATTAGATAGAAAGGTCACGGAAGTCTACAGAAAGCAGTTAGGAAGAAGCAAGTTCTTCCTAGAATCCTGAAGACTGGTCTTTAGCTAGTTCCACAGAATAAAGCAGGGAGTTTAGCAAATTAATGGTTTCAGCATTACAAATATAAAAGTCTTAAAATGCTAAGCAAAGATATCAGGTAATTGTTGAAGGTGATTATAGGCCTGATCCAGAAAAATCTATTTTTCCTCCTTTAAAAAGAATCTTTTTACTCCTGTTTTTCCCCTAATAATAAAAACAAAGGGGTCCAAAACATGCCAAAGAGTGATGAACGCAAGGAGATGATGCCATTTAGAGATCATTTAATGTTTGTGTGGTCGTTCTGCCTTAATAATATTCAGATGCTCAACCACTTTCTTTTTTTCTCCAGATATTAAGATGCTCAACCACTTTCTTATTTTCTCCAGATTTTAAAAATACAGAAGAGATGTGAGAGGCCATTAAGAAATATATCTAATGTCAGAATTTAAGACAGCTATGTTTGCTTTGTTCTCTCACCCTCTTTTATTTGGTCTCAGGACTTTTTTGAAATTTGCATAAAACAAATATTTTACAGTTGGGAAAAAATTTTACTAGTTTTTCTATGCAAATTGCCAGAAATCCTTGGCTAAGCAAATTGCTCCACCAAATGTAGCAGTATAGAGTGGGGCAGAATGTGAGTTACCATGAGAAAAGGTCATCTACATTGCCTGTGGTTTTAAATACTGCCTGAAATGGAGATTCAGTTTGTTTGTTTTTGCAATACTGGATTCATATTTTATTTTTAGGTTAGGAAAGCATTCAGGGTGGGGAATTCTCTTGCTTTCACTCGATAACACTCATGGCCATTTTACTAAGAAACATTGCTGCTGGACAATCTGAAGCAAATCCATCCATCAGTTCAGTTCAGTTCAGTCGCTCAGTCCAACTCTTTGTGACCCCATGGACTGCAGCACGCCATGCCTCCCTGTCCATCACCAACTCCCGGAGTTTACTCAAACTCATGTATGTTGAGTCGGTGATGCCATCCAACCATCTCATCCTCTGTTGTCCCCTTCTCCTCCTGCCTTCAATCTTGCCCAGCATCAGTTTCTTTTCAATGAATCAGCTCTTCGCAGATGGTGGTCAAAGTATTGGAGTTCAGCTTCAATATCACTCCTTCCAATGAACACCAGGACTGATCTCCTTTAGGATAGACTGGTTGGATCTCCTTGTAGTCCAAGGGACTCTCAAGAGTCTTCTCCAACACCACAGTTCAAAAGCATCCATTCTTCACCACTCAGCTTTCTTTATAGTCCAACTCTCACATCCATACATGACTACTGTAAAAGCCGTAGCCTTGACTAGACGAACCTCTGTTGGCAAAGTAATGTCTCTGCTTTTTAACATGCTATCTAGGTTGGTCATAACTTTCCTTCCAAGGAGTAAGCGTCTTTTAATTTCAAATTTGCTGACATGTTGAGTGCAGCACTTTCACAGCATCATCTTTTAGGATTTGAAATAGCTCAACTGCAATTCCATCACCTCCACTAGCTTTGTTCGTAGTGATGCTTTCTAAGGCCCACTTGACTTCACATTCCAGGATGTCTGGCTCTAGGTGAGTGATCACACCATCATGATTATCTGGGTTGTGAAGAACTTTTTTGTACAGTTCTGTGTATTCTTTCCACCTCTTCTTAATATCCTTTGCTTCCATTAAGTCCATACCATTTCTGTCCTTTATTGAGTGCATCTTTGCATGAAATATTTCCTTGGTATAATTTCTTGAAGATATCTCTAGTCTTTCCCATGCTATTGTTTTCCTCTATTTCTTTAGGTAGGTCCATTTGTATCATGCTTTAGATTCCACATATAAGTGATATCATGTGGTATTTGTCTTTCTGTTTCTGACTTATTTCATTTATTATGATGATCTTTAGGTCCATCCGTGTTGCTGCAAATGGCATTATTTCATTCTCTTTTACAGCAGAATATGTCCCAGGCCTTTATATGGCTTTCTATTCCTAGTTAGAAGTATCCTTGGCAAACACTTACTGAGTACCTACTATGTAATGGCGACCCTGAGAATTAATTTATCCCATTTTTAGAGATAAGCCACACAACAGTCTTAAAGATATTGCCCAAGATCACCAGATAGAGAGTTGAATGTAGGAATGTACAACTATCTTAAGTAATAGAACAGGGAAGACCTCTTAAGGTTGGGGACATTTGATCTAGGTTTTGAGGGACAATGAAAGGCATTTATAATCAGTAGAAGAGGGAGAAAGCATTGCTGTACAAAGGCATAGACTTATCCTACCCTCCAGATGGACCCTTGGCATTTAGTTTGAAGGACTTAGGGTAGCATATAGGGATGGGGTGTCACTTGCCTGAGGTCTTTCCTGTTTGGAACCAGGAGGAAGAAAACCAGACCAGAAAATATTAAGGAGAATCTGAGTAAAAGTAAATCATAATGGGAAAATATGGGTAAAACACGATGACAGTTAAGGAGTCTGGATAAAAGGCAAGCTTGGACAGTTCCCTGAGCTAAAGAAATAGCTGTGACGGGTCCTTATAGAGGTTTTGGATGTTACCTAAATAGTAGCTCTTGAGGGAACTGACCAATTTTGGACAGGGATCAGGGTATGAATAACCTAGCAAGGTTCAGAGACCTTTCTGAACTACAGACATCATTACTGGAGAATAAAGAAAAAAAAGAACATGGTTTGATGGAGTCAACTCATGAAGGGCTTTAGGTGCTATACCAAAGAGCTTGGGCTTTCTTATGTAAGAATTTAGGAGCCAGTGAAGCAGGGGTGGGAGAGAGAGTTAAGAAAGGGGATGATAAGATTGTGATTTAGAAATTTCACTTCAGTGAATATATGGAGGGAGACTAGAAACTGGAAATACTTGAGACTAGTTTGGAGGCAGTTAGAATTGTCCAGAGGAGAGATATTGTTAGCCTAAAATAAGGTAGTGGTTGTGGCAATGGTGATGGAAAAGAGAGAATGCTCTTGAGAGATACTTGGAAGATCATATACAAAGTCCAAGAGACTCTTGATAGGTATGAAGAGCCAGGGAAAATGAAAAACTGAAAAGTCCTCTTGGATTTCTGGTTTGGGTATGTGATGATGCCACTAACTGAAGTAGAAACTCTAATAGGAAGCACACGTCTTGCAGAGAAAATGTTGGGCGTGTTGAGACTGAAGGATCTATGACATCCTGGTGAATCTGGCTTGTGTGTAGTTTGATATATCTGTAATGAGTCCAGAGGAAAAGATGAAATTGAATTTATAGACTATTTTTTCAATTTTACAGAATTTATTCTAGTCACTTTTATATATAGGATCTTTTAGATCCTATATATATATATGTACATATATATACCTAAAAGATCTAAAAGATCATATATATATATATATATATATATATATGATCTAAAAGAAAAATTTACTTCACTCTCTCCAAGGATAATAATATAGTATTTTAATACTAACCTATGTGTTGGTATTGGAAGGACTATTTTGAGTAGCTTGGCATGCCTATCATTCTGTTATGGATACAGCCTGTACTTGGAGAGAGATACCCCTAATATAATCTACATACTTAGCCAAAACTTAGGAGTGTTTGTCTGCAGTGGTTTTCTGACTTCCTGAGTTGTGAACTTCTGGGAGAAATTAAGGGAGAACTCACTGTGCTCCAGGACAATGGGCAAACTATTGAATGAGCCCTTACATCATGAAATTTTAATTAGAGAAAACTGTATGCTCCTTGAAGAGCTAGGAAGTCACAGAATGAATTCAAAGACACTCCCAGAGGACTCAGCACATGAAAGAACATTTACTCAAATATAAAACAAATTGTCTTTCCCTGTCTCATCTTCTAGTTGCATGACAGGATAATATGTCAAGACTCACCTATTTGTTGAGAAATGTTTTATTTCCTTCCTCTCCTGAGGCAAGAATATTAAGGAATGGAATTCAACAACCACCAAAGATTTGAAATTTGCTTCAAAAATTTGTATTATCTTGTACCCATTTTTAAACCTTGGCAAGTGGGAAAAAATAAAACTAACAATAAGCAACAGACAAAAACCCTGGCACAATAGTGTTTCATAGACCTGACTTGCCTCTTTTAAATATTTCAGGATTATTTCAACTGACAGCAATGGAAGTTGAGCCTGAGAGTTTGGGCAGAATTTTGGCTGAGGTTAGTTCTCTTAGGCAGATATTATTTTCATTGCCTTTTCTTAAGTGAATTAAAGTAAAATCTTTTAGATGTCTATTTATTTGAAATTTTTGTCACAGTGATCCTAACTTGGTGACCTTTGGGTTGTAACTGTTGCTCAAAATGTGCTCAATAAAATACAAAAGGTCTTTACCTTTGCAATGGCATTTGAGGGGAGGAAAAAAGAACTACATATGCCTGAACTTCCATGAAAAAAAAAAAGTATAAATACACAGCTCTCAGTTGTTTACCCCATGTTAGGGGTCTAATTTAGGGGCGGCAGGAATATGAGTACCCATGTCCCACCAATTTCCTTGGTGTGCCACTGTTTTCAGCCTCCATAGAAACCGTCAAGTCCCCAGAAAGCTTTCAGACCACTGTTCACATAGACACTTATCCCAATTACTAGGGCTCTAGAAATGATTGGCTTCAGTCATTGTGATTTAGGCCTGAACAAAGTATTGAGCAGAAGGATCTCAAACTCAACATATCAAAAGCTGAACGTATAGCTCTATACTTGTCCAAAAGAAATATGTTCCTCCTTGTGTTTTTCCAATCTCTGTAAATGGTGTCACCGCCTACCTAGTTATCCAAGCCATGGAATGAACTCCTACTTTGGATTATAAAAATAACATGGTATATTGGTTAAGGGGAAAGGTGCTGGAACCAAACTGCCTGGATTTAAATCCTGGATTTATCATTTATTAGCTGTGTGACTTTGAACAAAATTCTTAGCCTTTCAGTGTCTTGGTCTCCTCAGTCAAAAAAAGGGGGATGGTACTTACTTCATAGGGATGCTATATGAGTTATAGATATTAAGAGGGTGAGTTAATAGTTATAACATACTTGGAGCAGGGCTTAATAAATAAGTACTATGCTAATATTTGTTACATAAATTTAAATACATGTTATCCTCACTACCTTAACAATCACCTGGACTTTTTAAAAATTTATTTTTAATTGGGGGAAAATTGCTTTACAATGTTATGTTGGTTTCTGCCATACAACAACACATATAAGCCATAATTACACATATATCACCTCCTTCTAGACTGTTTATATATAGGCTTATAATTGGTTCTTCTGTCTTCATTCTTGTTCCACACAATTTGTCCTTCATACTGTGACATGAAATCTTTCAGAGTCTCCTTTAGTGAGCTACATATAGGATAAAGTTCAATTCTGCCTGATCTCTTCCTACTTCTCTTCATGGTACCTCATGACCTGACATAATTTCATGTAAAGTTTTTCCCTTTTCCTGGATGGTGCTTCAGCTGTTTTCTACCTACCCAATTTCTATCATTTTCTTTTTTTTTTATTTAATTAAAAAAATTTTTTTGAAACAATTTATTTGCTTATTTATTTTACTTTACAATATTGTATTGGTTTTGCCATACATTGACTTGATTCCTCCAATGGTGTACATGTGTTCCCCATCCTGAACCCCCCTCCCACCTCCCTCCCCATTCCATCCCTCTGGGTCATCCCAGTACATTAGCCCTGAGCACCCTGTCTCATGCATCAAGACTGGACTGGTGATTCATTTCACATATGATACTATACATGTTTCAATGCCATTCTCCCATATCATTCTGCTCTCACCCTCTCCCACAGAGTCCAGAAGACTGTTCTTTACATCTGTGTCTCTTTTGCTGTCTCACATACAGGGTTATCTTTACCATCTTTCTAAATTCTGTATATATGTGTTAGTATACTGTATTGGTGTTTTTCTTTCTGGATTACTTCACTCTGTATAATAGGCTCCAGTTTCATTCACCTCATTAGAACTGATTCAAATGTATTCTTTTTAATGGCTGAGTAATATTCCATTGTGTATATGTACCACAGCTTTCTTATTCATTCATCTGCTGATGGACATCTAGGTTGCTTCCATGTCCTGGATATTATAAACAGTGCTGTGATGAACACTGGGGTACACATGTCTCTTTCAATTCTGGTTTCCACGGTGTGTATGCCCAGCAGTGGGATTGCTGGGTCATATGGCAGTTCTATTTCCAGTTTTTTAAGAAATCTCCACACTGTTCTCCATAATGGCTGTACTAGTTTGCATTCCCACCAACAGTGTAAGAGGGTTCCCTTTCCGCCACACCCTCTCCAGCATTTATTGCTTGTAGACTTTTGGATAGCAGCCATCCTGACTGGTGTGAGATGGTACCTCATTGTGGTTGTGATTTGCATTTGTCTGATAATGAGTGACATTGAGCATCTTTTCATGTGTTTGTTAGCCATTTGCATGTCTTCTTTGGAGAAATGTCTGTTTAGATCTTTGACCCATTTTATGATTGGGTCGTTTATTTATTTTTCTGGATTGAGCTGCAGAAGCTGCTTGTATATTTTTGAGATTAATTCTTTGTTGCTTCATTTGCTATTATTTTCTCCCATTTTGAAGGTCTTTTCACCTTGCTTATAGTTTCCTTTGTTGTACAGAAGCTTTTACTTTTAATTAGGTCCCATTTGTTTATTTTTGCTTTTATTTCCAATATTCTGGGAGGTGGGTCATAGAGGATCCTACTGTGATTTATGTCAGAGAGTGTTTTGCCTATGTTTTCCTCTAGGAGTTTAATAGTTTCTGGTCTTACGTTTAGGTCTTTAATCCATTTTGAGTTTATTTTTGTGTACGGTGTTAGTGTTCTAGTTTCATTCTTTTACAAGTAGTTGACCAGTTTTCCCAGCACCACTTGTTAAAGAGGTTGTCTTTTCTCCACTGTATATTCTTGCCTTCTTTGTCAAAGATAAGGTTTCCATAGGTGTGTGGATTTATCTCTGGGCTTTCTATTCTGTTCCATTGATCTATATTTCTCTCTTTGTGCCAGGACCATACCATCTTGATGACTGTGGCTTTGTAGTAGAACCTGAAGTCAGGCAGGTTGATTCCTCCAGTTCCATTCTTCTTTCTCAAGATTGCTTTGGCTATTCGAGGTTTTTTTGTATTTCCATACAAATTGTGAAATTATTTGTTCTAGTTCTCTAAAAATTACCATTGGTAGCTTGATGGGGATTGCACTGAATCTATAGATTGCTTTGGGTGGTATACTCATTTTCACTATACTGATTCTTCTGATCCATGAACAAGGTATATTTCTCCATCTATTTGTGTCCTCTTTGATTTCCTTCATCAGTGTTTTATAGTTTTCTATATATAGGTCTTTTGTTTCTTTAGGTAGATATATTCCTAAGTATTTTATTCTTTTCGTTGCAATGGTGAATGGAATTGTTTCCTTTTTTCTCTTTCTGTTTTCTCATTGTTAGTGTATAGGAATGCAAGGGAATTCTGTGTGTAAATTTTATATCCTGCAACTTTACTATATTCATTGATTAGCTCTAGTAATTTTCTGGTGGAATCTTTAGGGTTTTCTATGTAGAGGATCATGTCATCTGCAAACAGTGAGAATTGTACTTCTTCTTTTCCTATCTGGATTCCTTTTATTTCTTTTTCTGCTCGATTGCTATGGTCAAAACTTCCAAAACTATGTTGAATAGTAGTGGTGAGAGTGGGCACCCTTGTCTTGCTCCTGACTTTAGGGGAAATGCTTTCAATTTTTCAGCATTGAGGATAATGTTTGCTGAGTGTTTGTCATATACAGTTTTTATTATGTTGAGGTATGTTCCTTCTATTCCTGCTCTCTGGAGGGTTTTTTTTTTTTTAATCATAAATGGATGTTGGATTTTGTCAAAGGCTTTCTCTATGTATATTGATATAATCATATGGTTTTTATTTTTCAATCTGTTAATGTGGTGTCTTACATTGATTGATTTGCAGATATTGAAGAATCCTTGCATCCCTGGGATAAAGCCCACTTCATCATGATGTATGATCTTTTTAATATGTTGTTGGATTCTGTTTGCTAGAATTTTGTTAAGGATTTTTGCATCTATGTTCATCAGTGATATTGGTCTGTAGTTTTCTTTTTTGTGTGTGTGGCATCTTTGTCAGGTTTTGGTATTAGGGTGATGGTGGCCTCATAGAGTGAGTTTGGAAGTTTACCTTCCTCTGCAATTTTCTGGAAGAGTTTGAGTAGGATAGCTGTTAGTTCTTCTCTACATTTTTGGTAGAATTCAGATGTGAAGCTGTCTGGTCCTGGGCTTTTGTTTGTTGGAAGATTTCTGATTATAGTTTCGAGTTCTGTGCTTGTGATGGGTCTGTTAAGATTTTCTAATTTCTTCCTGGTTCAATTTTGGAAAGTTTTACTTTTCTAAGAATTCTTCCATTTCTTCCAAGTTGTCCACTTTATTTGCGTATAGTTGCTGATAATAGTCTCTTTTAATCCTTTGTATTTCTGTGTTGTCTGTTGTGATCTCTACATTTTCATTTCTAATTTTGTTGATTTGATTTTTCTCCCTTTGTTTTTTGATGATTCTGGCTAATGGTTTGTCAATTTTATTTATCTTCTCAAAGAACCAACTTTTGGTTTTGTTGATTTTTGCTATGGTCCCTTTTGTTTCTTTTGCATTTATTTCTGCCCTAATTTTTAAGATTTCTTTCATTCTACTAACCCTGGGGTTCATAATTTCTTCCTTCTCAAGTTGCTTTATGTGTAGAGTTAGTTTATTTAGTTGAGTTTTTTCTTGTTTCTTGAGGTAAGCCTGTATTGCTATGAACCTTCCCCTTAGCACTACTTTTACAGTGTCCCATAGGTTTTGGGTTGTTGTGTTTTCATTTTCATTCGTTTCTATGCATATTTTTTATTTCTTTTTTTATTTCTTCTGTGATTTGTTGGTTATTCAGTAGCGTGTTGTTCAGCCTCCATATGTTGGAATTTTTAATATTTTTTCTCCTGTAATTGACATCTAATCTTACTGCATTGGAATGATTTCAATTTTTTTTAAATTTCCCAAGGCTAGATTTATGGCCCAGGATGTGATCTATCCTCGAGAAGGTTCCGTGTGTGCTTGAGAAAAAAGGTGAAATACATTGTTTTGGGGTGAAATGTCCTATATATATATATTAGGTCTAACTGGTCTATTGTATCATTTAAAGTTTGTATTTCCTTGTTAACTTTCTGTTTAGTTGATCTATCCATAGGTGTGAGTGGGGTATTAAAGTTTCCCACTATTACTGTGTTATTGTTAATTTCCCCTTTCATATTTGTTAGCATTTGTCTTACATATTGTGGTGCTCCTATGTTGGGTGCATATATATTTATGATTGTTATATAGTCTTCTTGGATTGATCCTTTGATCATTATGCAGTGTCCTCCTTTGTCTCTTTTCACAGTTTTTGTTTTAAAGTCTATTTTATCTGATATGAGTATTGCCACTCTTGCTTTCTTTTGGTCTCTGTTTGCATGGAATATCTTTTTCCAGCCCTTCACTTTCAGTCTGTATGTGTCCCTTGCTTTGAGGTGGGTCTCTTGTAGACAGCATATATAGAGGTCTTGTTTTTGTATCCATTCAGCCAGTCTTTGTCTTTTGGTTGGGGCATTCAACCCATTTACATTTAAGGTAATTATTGATAAATATGATCCTGTTGCCATTTACTTTATTGTTTTAGGTTCACGTTTATACACCCTTTCTGTGTTTCCTGTCTAGAGAAGATCCTTTAGCATTTGTTGGAGAGCTGGTTTGGTGGTGCTGAATTCTCTCAGCTTTTGTTTGTCTGTAAAGCTTTTGATTTCTCCTTCATATTTGAATGAGATCCTTGCTGGGTACAGTAAACTGGGCTGTAGGTTATTTTCTTTCATCACTTTAAGTATGTCCTGCCATTTCCTTCTGGTCTGAAGAGTTTCTATTGAAAGATCAGCTGTTATCCTTATGGGAATCCCCTTGTGTGTTATTTGTTGTTTTTCCCTTGCTGCTTTTAATATTTGTTCTTTGTGTTTGATCTTTGTTAATTTGATTAATATGTGTTTTTGGGGTGTTTCACTTTGGGTTTGTCCTGTTTGGGACTCTGGGTTTCTTGGACTTGGGTGATTAAGTTTTTGACTGTTATCTCCTCAAGTATTTTCTCATGGTCTTTCGTTTTGTCTTCTTCTTCTCGGACGCCTATGATTCGAATGTTGGGGCATTTAACATTGTCCCAGATGTCTCTAAGGTTGTCCTCATTTCTTTCAATTCTTTTTTCTTTTTTCCTCTCTTTCATTTATTTCTACCATTCTATCTTCTACCTCACTTTACCTATCTTCTGCCTCCATTATTCTACTATTGGTTCCCTCCAGAGTGTTTTTTATCTCATTTATTGCATTATTCATTATTAATTGACTCTTTATTTCTTCTAGGTCCTTGTTAAACTTTTCTTGCATCATCTCGATACTTGTCTCCAGGCTATTTATCTATAACTCCAAATTGTTTTCAAGATTTTGAATCATTTTCACTATCATTATTCGGAATTCTTTATCAAGTAGATTCCCTGTCTCTTCCTCTTTTGTTTGGCTTGGTGAGCATTTATCCTGTTCCTTTACCTGCTGGGTATTTCTCTGCCTTTTCATCTTATTTAGATTGCAGTGTTTGGGGTGGCCTTTCTGTATTCTGGTAGTTTGTGGTTCCTCTTTATTGTGGAGGTTCATTGCTGTGGGTGGGGTTGGACCGGTGGCTTGTCCAGGTTTCCTGGTTAGGGAAGCTTGTGTCAGTGTTCTGGTGGTAGAGCTGGATTTCTTCTCTCTGGAGTGCAATGAAGTGTCCAGTAATGAGTTTTGAGATGTCAGTGGGTTTAGTGTGACTTTGGTCAGCCTGTTTATTGAGTCTCAGGGTTATGT
Source organism: Cervus canadensis (assembly GCF_019320065.1). Classification (NCBI taxonomy): domain Eukaryota; kingdom Metazoa; phylum Chordata; class Mammalia; order Artiodactyla; family Cervidae; genus Cervus; species Cervus canadensis. Next base: position 56,441,942 of record NC_057391.1, on the reverse strand, counting down.
TCCTGTGTTGCTGGAGAATTTGCATGATATGTCTTGCTCTAGAGCTTTTTGGCCCTTGGGTAGTGCTTGGTTTCATTGTAAGTATGGAGGCATTTTATGAGCTTCTATCGATTAATGTTCCCTGGATTCAGGAGTTTGCTGGTGTTCTCAGGATTTGGACTTAAGCCTCCTGCCTCTGGTTTTCAGTCTTATTCTTACATAGCCTCAAGACTTATTCATCTATTCAGCACTGATGATAAAACATCTAGGTTAATGATGAAAAGTTTCTCCACAGTGAGGGACACCCGGAGAGGTACACAGAGTTACATGGAGAAGAGAAGAGGGAGAAAGGAGATAGAGGTGACCAGTAGGAGATGAGGGGGAATCAAAAGGGCAGAGAGCAAGCTAGCCAGTAATCACTTCCCTATGTACTCTCTACAGTCTGGATCCCTCAGAGATGTTCAAAAGGAGAGAGACAGACCCAGCCAGTAATCAGTTCCCTAAGTGTCCTCCACAGCCCGGAACACATAAAGAGATTCACCAAGTTGGGTAGAGAAGAAAAGGGGGAGAGGGGAGATAGAGGCAACCTGGTGGAGAAAAACAAGAGTCAAAAGGGGGAGAGAGCAATCAGGCCAGTGATCTTGCTCCCAAGTAAAAATGGGTACTGAAGATTGGGTTCTTAGAGGTACAAAGTTGATAACAAATACCAAAAAGCAAAGATTAAAAATCTAGAGTAGAGGTTAGATTCTCAAAAATACAATATTAAAAACAACAACAACAACAAACACAAACAACAACACAACAAGAAAAAAACAAAGACACAAAAATTATAAAATAGATATATATATGAAGTTTGCTTTAAAAATAGGGTCTTTCTTTCTTTTTTTTTTTTTTTTTTGCAAGGTAGTAGTAGGTTATAAAAAGGAAAATTAAAGGAGTAATGGGGACTTAAAAATTTTAAAAATTAAATTAAAAAAAATTTTTAATTAAAAAATGGTAATAGTAAAAATGCATCTAAGACTTTCTCTGGAGCTGTTGCGGACAGTGTGGGGTCAGTTTATTTTCAGATAGTTCCTTGGTCCGGCTTCTTCTCAAGGTCTATAGGCCCCTTCCTATGTAGTCAGTGATAACTACAGGGTTTTAATCTATCGCACCTGTCACTTCCAAAGCAGTTCCTCTTTTTATTTTAGCTTCTTCTGTTTGCTGGTCTCTTCAGTGTCTTAATTTCCACCCTGACACAAGGGGTGCGGTGGTGGTCACTTTTTTTTTTAGGTTCACTTCTTCAGTCGTGCGTTGGGGAGGGAGGAACACTGCGAACAAATATCACTGGCATGTACTCACAGTGATTCAGCCACACTGGGTTTGCCCCCGCTCACGGCATGTGTGCTTTCCTAGTCTCCACTGCTCAGACTCTAGGTTGCTCTGCTGGGAACTGTCTGATGCGGGTCCTGGTTTGCATGTACTTCCCAGGTCTAAGCCACTCAGGTTCAGGTTCTCGGGTACTCCACAAAGGTGCAGATTTGGTTGGGCATACATTTTGCGCCCTTCCCAGGTCCGAGCAGCTCAGGTGACTAGGTGCTTGGCGTGTGGAGTCGCCCCCAGTTGAAGGCTGCTACTTATCCCCTCTCCCGTCCCAGCCGCTAGGTTTTCTGGGTCTACAATGGGCGTGCCTTCTCAGGTGTACTGTGTGTTTCTTCTGGTGAGCTGATCTCTGGCTGTGACCCACCCGGTGGATGTCAACCGTCCAGAATCCCAGGAAGTCTTGGTTAGCAACGAAGTCTGCTTGCAGTTTGGTATCGGATGCCTCTCTGGGGCCGCGATTGCCCCCTTCTGGCTCTGGCTGCCCTCGCCTGCCTGTCTCCGGCAGGGGATGGGCCGGTCCGCAACCAGCTAGCTCTGATCAGTCCTTTGTTCTGTGAGCGTGCCTGGTGGTGTCTTCAGTTCAGTTCAGTTCAGTTGCTCAGTCGCATCCCACTCTTTGTGACCCCATGAACCACAGTACGCTAGGCCTCCCGGTCCATGACCAACTCCTGGAGTTTACTCAAACTCATGCCCATCGAGTCGGTGATGCCATCCAGCCATCTCATCCTCTGTCATCCCCTTCTCCTCCTGCCCCCAATCCCTCCCAGCATCAGGGTCTTTTCCAACAAGTCAACTCTTCGCATGAGGTGGCCAAAGTATTGGCGTTTCAGCTTCAGCATCAGTCCTTCCAATGAACACCCAGGACTGATCTCCTTTAGGATGGACTGGTTGGATCTCCTTGCAGTCCAAGGGACTCTCAAGAGTCTTCTCCAACACCACAGTTAAAAGCATCAATTTTTCGGCGCCCAGCCTTCTTCACAGTCCAACTCTCACATCTATACATGACCACTGGAAAAACCATAGCCTTGACTAGATGGACCTTTGTTGGCAAAGTAATGTCTCTGCTTTTTAATATGCTGTCTAGATTGGTCATAACTTTCCTTCCAAGGAGTAAGCGTCTTTTAATTTCATGGCTGCAGTCACGATCTGCAGTGATTTTGGAGCCCAAAAAAATAAAGTCTGACACTGTTTGCACTGTTTCCCCATCTATTTCCCATGAAGTGATGGGACCGGATGCCATGATATTCATTTTCTGGATGTTGAGTTTTAAGCCAACTTTTTCACTCTCCTCTTTCGCTTTCATCAAGAGGCTTTTTAGTTCCTCTTCACTTTCTGCCATAAGGGTGGTGTCATCTGCATATCTGCGGTGGTGTCTTAGGTTAGGGCTTTTCGAAGATAGCTATCCCACAGTCTGGGTTGCTATCTCAAGCTAGTTCCCTCAGATTGCCCTCAGGGCATTCAGGCCAGGTCCTTTCCCTAAGCAATGCAGCCTGCTCCTCCCTGTCCCTCCCCAGCTTGCTAGTGGGGAATGCGAACATCTGGGCTGCTGCTACGCTGGGAGCTGCTGTTAGGCACATAATCTGTGGGTTTTAATTATTTATTTATTTTTCCTCCCAGTTATTTTGCTCTCTGAGATTCCAAGGCTCATCACAGACCTGCTGGAGAGAGTGTTTCCTGGTGTTTGGAAACTTCTCTCTTTTTTTTTTAAGACTCCCTTCCCGGGACAGGTCTCTGTTCCTACCTCTTTTGTCTCTCTTTTTATCTTTTATATTTTGTCTTACCTCCTTTCGAAGACAATGGGCTGCCTTTCTGGGTGCCTGATGTCCTCTGCTAGCATTCAGAAGTTGTTATGTGGAATTTGCCCAGCGTTCAAATGCTCTTTCGATGAATTTGTGGGGGAGAAAGTGGTCTCCCCGCCCTATTCCTCCACCATCTTAGGACTGCCTCCTCTATCATTTTCAAGACAAGGTTCATGCAGTCCTCGACCTAATAGACCAATTACCCTCATCTAATCCAGGAACAGTCCAGTACAGTTCAGTTGCTCAGTCGTGGCCAACTCTGCGAGCCCATGGACTGCAGCAGCACACCAGCCTTCCCTGTCCTACACCACCTCCCAGAGTTTGCTCAAACTCATGTCCCGTTGAGTCAGTGATGCTGTCCAACCATCTCATCCTCTGTCATTCTCTTATCTTCCTGCCTTCAATCTTTCCCAGCATCAGGGTCTTTTCCAATGAGTCAGTTCTTTGCATCAGGTGACCGAAGTATCAGAGTTTCCGCTTCAACATCAGTTCTTCCAATGAATATTCAGGACTGATTTCCTTTAGGATTGACTGGCTTGATCTCCTTCCAGTCCCAGAGACTCTCAAGAGTCTTCTCCAACACCACAATTCAAAAGCATCAATTCTTCACCACTCAGCTTTCTTTATAGTCCAACTCTCACATCCATACATGACTACTGGAAAAACCATAGCTTTGGCTAGCTGGACCTTTGTTGGCAAAGTAATGTCTCTGCTTTTTAATATGCTGTCTAGGTTGGTCATAGCTTTTCTTCCAAGGAGCAAAGCGTCTTTTAATTTCATGGCTGCAGTCACCATCTGCAGTGATTTTGGAGCCCAAGAAAATTAAATCTGTCACTGTTTCCTTTGTTTCCCCATCTATTTGCCATGAGTGATGGGACTGGTTACCCCATCCTGTGCCATAATCTTAGTTTTTTGAATGCTGAGTGTTAAGCCAGTTTTTTCACTCTCCTCTTTCACTTTCATCAAGAGGCTCTTTAGTTCTTCGCTTTCTACCATAAGGGTGGTGTTGTCTGCATATCTGAGGTTATTGATATTTCTCCCAGCAATCTTGATTCTAGTTTGTGCTTCATCCAGTCCAGCACTTTGCATGATGTAACTCTGCATGTAAGTTAAATGAACAGGGTTACAATATACAGCTAGATATTGCCTTCTCTGTGCTCTTATGGCACTTGACACACTGTGTGTCAAATATCCAACTATATTTCTCTTTTCTACCACCTTAGAGCTTCTCTAGTAACAAGTTCAGAGTTTGTCACACATTTGGGGCCAAGACATGGTAGATAAAGCACTCAGAATTACCTCAGTCTCTCCAAGGAGTCTACTGTTGTACATTTTTGAGACAGAATGACAGAGAAGTATGTATAATACATGATGAAACCATGCAGGAATTTTTTCATACTTAAGGTTAAAGTGTAAACTATGAATTTAGATGAGCTGTTTAACTACAGATTTGACTAATCATCAACTAAAAACAAAATGAAACTGGCAATATTATTTTATTACAAAATTGACAAACGTTTCCTTTTTCAGTGATCAATGTTGTCACTTTCTGACTAGCAAGTAAAGACCTTAATAGCTATTTTTATGAAATACATGAACTGTTACTTGCTAAAGTTTATTCAGCTCTTAAACTGTACCTGGAATGTACTAAGTACTTAACATGAATCTATATGTAGACTCATGTAGATATTCCTATAAAATATAATAATTTGAACAGTATTAGTTATAAAGAGTGAAACTAAAGCTAAAGCTCTGCAAAGAAATGCTCACATATATTATGAGGGAGCAGTGAATATATTAATAGAAATAATTTATATTTCTATTAATTAGAAAAAAAGGATGCCACATATTTTAAAGACTTCCTCTGTTCTTCCTTGACTGAAGCCAGTCACCAGGAAGTCAGAATGGCCTGTCTCTCTTCCACAAAGGAAAGGTTTCAGTTCAGTTCAGTTCAGTTCAGTCACTCAGTCGTGTCCGAATCTTTGTGACCTCATGAATCGCAGCACGCCAGGCCTCCCTGTCCATCACCAACTCCCAGAGTTTACTCAAACTCATGCCCATCGAGTCGGTGATGCCATCCAGCCATCTCATCCTCTGTCGTCCCCTTCTCCTCCTGCCCCCAATCCCTCCCAGCATCCAATCCCTCCCAGCATCAGGGTCTTCTCCAATGAGTCAACTCTTCGCATGAGGTGGCCAAAGTTTTGGAGTTTCAGCTTCAGCATCAGTCCTTCCAATGAACACCCAGGACTGATCTCCTTTAGGATGGACTGGTTGGCTCTCCTTGCAGTCCAAGGGACTCTCAAGAGTCTTCTCCAACACCACAGTTCAAAAGCATCAATTCTTCGGCACTCAGCTTTCTTCACAGTCCAACTCTCACATCCATACATGACTACTGGAAAAACCATAGCCTTGACCAGACAGACCTTTGTTGGCAAAGTAATGTCTCTGGTTTTTAATATGCTGTCTAGATTGGTCATAACTTTCCTTCCAAGGAGTAAGTGTCTTTTAATTTCATGGCTGTAGTCACGATCTGCAGTGATTTTGGAGCCCCAAAAAATAAAGCCTGACACTGTCTATTGTCTCTCCATCTATTTCCCATGAAGTGATGGGATGAGATGTCATGATCTTGATTTTCTGAATATTAAGCTTTAAGCCAACTTTTTCACTCTCCTCTTTCACTTTCATCAAGAGGCTTTTCAGTTCCTCTTCACTGTCTGCCATAAGGGTGGTGTCATCTGCATATCTGAGGCTATTGATATTTCTCACAGCAATCTTGATTCCAGCTTGTGCTTCTTCCAGCCCAGCATTTCTCATGATGTACTCAGCATATAAGTTAAATAAGCAGGGTGATAATATACAGCCTTGACATACTCCTTTTCCTATTTGGAACCAGTGTGTTGTTCCATGTCCAGCTCTAACTGTTGCTTCCTGACCTGCATACAGGTTTCTCAAGAGGCAGTCAGGTGGTCTGGTATTCCCATTTCTTTCAGAATTTTCCACAGGTTATTGTGCTCTACACAGTCGAAGGCTTTGGTGTAGTCAATAAAGCAGAAATAGATGTTTTTCTGGAGCTCTCTCGCTTTTTCGATGATCCAGCGGATATTGGCAATTTGATCTCTGGTTCCTCTGCCTTTTCTAAAAGCAGCTTGAACATCTGGAAGTTCTTGGTTCACGTATTGCTGAAGCCTGGCTTGGAGAATTTTGAACATTACTTTACTAGCGTGTGAGATGAGTGCAATTGTGTGGTAGTTTGAGCATTCTTTGGCATTGCCTTTCTTTGGGATTGGAATGAAGACGAACCTTCTCCAGTCCTGTGGCCACTGCTGAGTTTTCCAAATTTGCTGGCATGTTGAGTGCAGCAGTTTCACAGCATCAGCTTTCAGGATTTGAGATAGCTCAACTGGAATTCCATCACCTCCACTAGTTTTGTTCTTAGTGATGCTTCCTAAGGCCCACTTGACTTCACATTCCAGGATGTCTGGCTCTAGGTAAGTGATCACACCATTGTGATTATCTGGCTCGTGAAGATCTTTTTTGTACAGTTCTTCAGTGTATTCTTGCCACCTCTTCTTAGTATCTTCTGCTTCTGTTAGGTCTATACCATTTCTGTCCTTTATCGAACCCATCTTTGCCTGAAATGTTCCCTTGATATCTCTAATTTTCTTGAAGAGATCGATAATACATAAATAACTTACCAAACCGTCTCTCTGGCCACATAACATCAGTAAGAGAAAAACTACACCTGTAACACTAGTGTATATGTTTTACATGATGATGTATATTTAGAAATATGAGATTCAGTAAGTATGCATAAGCTAAAATATTAACGTTTTTCTAAACAACTCCTCTTCCCCTGTTGCAATGCTAGCCTATTGTTATTTGATAATCAATTGCAACTTCATAGTTTTTCTAAATTACCTGTTCTTTGGACAATATCTCCCTGCCTTCCTTGCAAAGGCCCTTAGATTAAACTAGTGAAAAGTGAAAATGTTAGTCACTTAGTAGTGTCCAACTCTTTGTGATCCTGTAGACTGTAGCCTGCCAGGCTCCTCTGTCTATGGAATTCTCCAAGCAAGAATACTGGAGTGGGTAACCATTCCCTTCTCCAGGGGATCTTTGTGACCCATGGATTAAATCCCAGTCTCCTACATTGCAGGCAGATTCTTTATCATCTGATAAAGATGATATCCCACCAGGGAAGCCCAGATTAAACTAGACTTTTCAGGAAAAAACTCTTTTCTTTAGAATGTGCTCATTTTGGGCTTCCCAGGGAGCACCAGTGGTTGAGAACCCTCTTGCCAATGCAGGAGATGTAAGAGATGCAATTTCGATCTCTGGGTCAGGAAGATCCCCTGGAGGAGGAAATGGCGACCCACTCCAGTATTCTTGCCTGAAAAATTCCATGAGCAGAAGAGCCTGGCAGACTGCAGTCTGTGGGGGTCTATGGGTCTGCAAAGAGTTGGACACAACTGAGTGTGCACATGCGTGAACACACACACACACACACACACACACGAGGACTAGAAAATATCTGTTTTGTTTTGCAGCTGAAAACATATGATTTCCAATATAGCTACTTTGATTTTTTTTCTTAGTGTTCTGCTACTCAATCTATGCACTGGCATCTGAATTCATATACTTTCCAGTCATTCTGAGCAGTTAAGGAAATTGTTATCCAAAACATCTCTTCTCCTGCATGTAAATATTATTGAAGCATATCTATTTGTCACCCAGTCCAGCTGGGATGTTTTTATTTCTTTGGAACTTACTTCAGCTCCAACACTTGCCCATTCTCTGGAATTAATGAACTATTGCAGAGATGCCAACTTACCCTTTCTCTTACTGCACTTCCTCAGAGTTAGGATTTCCTTTTGTATGTCTTGAATATTTTCCTAAATTATCTGTGTGTTACCAGTTGTACCGAAGTAGAACATTTCTTACTCTTGTACCAATTCCAAAGTGAAAATAAAGCGTTGACTGCCCAGTCTCTACCAGATGAATCTCCTAATTTTTATCATCAATTTATTTATTCACATTTTTTATTGTATATCAAAACCCAATGAATTAAAAAGTAATATCTGTATATTTGTTAAAAATTGGATATTTGATTCAATCAAACCTAAATAGTTACGCATTCACGTGGCATCTGAGAAGAGAGCACAACTATCATCTTGCTCTGAGTTTCCGTGTCATTGTTTCTCTAATGGTCCAATCAAATCCCTTAATCACATTCACATCCTTTGGCTTAAGGTGAAGCTACTCTTTGCATGGAGAAATAGTTTTTAATCAATTCAAGATGCAGCTGGAATAAATGCTACTGGCTTGAGTAGCCATTGTTCTTGGCAAATCTCTCCAAGCAATAAACAATGAACACCACACCCTCATGAGAAAGGGAGTGACGGATGAGGATGGTCATTGTCCTCATTTATATTGCTAAATATTATTATGGTCTATTTATATCCTGTGGGGACTGACATGCAGTATACTTTATACAAAGCAATGCAGAACAATAAGTGATTGTGAGTCACTGGAGACAAGTATTCTAAGTTTAACAAGCTCTGAATTCAGTCATGAAACTAATGTTCATTGCAGAATCCATTAGAAAAATAGAACACTTTATCAATAAGCCAATAGAAGGAAAAATTTAGTCAAGGATTGAGCATATAGATCCATATAGTGTTTATTTGGAAAAAGAACAAAGTGTATGTAAGCTTCAAAACATTCATCGCTTATACAAAACCACTTACACATAGCAATGAGTGCCTCAATTGTGTTTTCATTTGATCATTAAATAGGATTTCAATAAATGATGCATTTTACAGTTATGCATTTTTTTATATTTTTTAAAACAGAATTTCATGTTTCTTATTGTGTTAAAATTGATCATTGTGGTTTAGTGATGGTGGAAAATCCAATTCCAAAACCTCAAACACTGCAGGGATTTGAACTTTGGATCTTATGCCTTAAATTCAGAAAATTCAAATTTTCTTGTGGCATTGAGTATCCTCCTTATTTTTTTTTTTTTTGAGTATCCTCCTGATTAAACAATTCAGACTTAAGTATATGAGTTGAACATCTTTCAAGTTCTTCCTTTGGATAGTCAGTGTTTTACTGTTGTAAGGCAGAGACTGAGAAGATAGTGTGCTATTATTTTCAGGATTAGTCAGGTCTAGATTACACTCATCCTCTAAAGAAGTGACCATTGTATACATAGAATATGGCCTTTGTCCATTGGCCTCTACCAATGCAAGAAAATCTTATGATAGGTATCCTATTCATGGAGACAATTCAGCATAATGGTTAAAAACATGGGCTCTGGATTCAGAGATTCCAGGGTAGGAGTCTTAGCTCCACTGCTTACAAACTGTGTAACTTCTGGAAATTTACTTAATCTCAGTTTGCACACAGTTATAGAAATTGTACCTATCTCATAGAGTTCCCAGGAGGATTAAGTAGAGTGATGCACATAAAATGCTTGACACAGGGCCTGAAACTTACTCAATATATTATATATAGTCAACCCTCACTATTTGTGGAGTCTGTCTTGTGAACTTGCTACTTGCAAACATTATTTTTAACCACAAGATCAATACCCAGGGCACTTGCACAATCGTTCATAGACATGCTCATGGCAGAGAAAAATTTGTTACCCAATGGGTATGTTCCCTGATGAGGTAGAGTAAAGCAGCACTCGGCCTTCTTACTTCACCTCTCATATCATGAACAAGTCTATTTAAGATGCTTTTTTTCACACTATTGTGCTTTTTCTTGGCAATTTATCTATTAAAATGGCTTGTCTAAGGGATCAGAGAGAGGGTAGGGAATTTAATTAGTGCCCTTCCTTCTAGATCTCAAACTCAAACTGCTATTTATTGATGGAATATTCCCTTTTATTTTCAGGGCCCTTATCCAGGGTGTTTTTTGTTTTATTCTGTTTGTTCTCAGTTACAACCTTTGGGCACTCTAAGGGAAGCCTCTGGGAACCGTATGTAAGCCAGAGTTATGAATGGACTCAGTTTCTTGTGTTCATACATGCTTTTGAGTCTACACTTCCTTATTTGATGATAAGACAAATCTGAATTAAGACTGATTTTATTTTACTACATGACAGAATTGCTTACATTCCAAATGCTCCTGGTTTATCACATACAGTTAAAAGCCTGGAACTTATCATGTAAGCACTGTTATACATTTTCCCTCTCTCTAGAATGCTTTCCTCTCTTCTTGGGAAATTGCACAGCTTTCCAATTTTAAACTCAACTTAAGTGTCATCATTTTAGAGAGACCTTCCCTAGCCATCTTATCCAAAGTAAATGCCCCAATATTCTCTATCATGGCAACCTGCAATTTTCTTCATGTTTATCACTGTAATTGTTTTTTATCTGACACTTGCTTATTATGTGGCTTCTACCCCAGCATCTAAGTTTTATACAGGAAGAAACTTGATCTCTTTTGCTTATTGTTTTCTCCTTATTGTCTGCTGCTGCTGCTGCTAAGTTGCTTCAGTCGTGTCTGACTCTGTGCAACCCCATAGCTGGCAGCCCACCAGGCTCCTCTGTCCCTGGGATTCTCCAGGCAAGAGCGGGTTGCCATTTCCTTCTCCAGTGCAGGAAAGTGAAAAGTGAAAGTGAAGTTGCTCAGTTGTGTCCGACTCTTAGCCACCCCATGGACTTCAGCCTACCAGGCTCCATTGTCTAGGCCTTTGATTAGTACAATAACCAGTGAATGAATGAATCTTATTGTGTTTTGTCAGTTTGAATCTTTATATATTTATTTTCTACAAAATAGTTCATTATTTGAAATGAATTGCATTCCATTTTTATACTATCATTCTCAGCATCATCTGGCAAAAGATAGGAGAGAGAAAAGTATGCATTTTTAAAACCTGGTGCACTGTGCTCATGTCCATGATATTTAATGCAGCATCTCAGATCCTAACCCAATGTCCCAAATTCATACCGCACATAAAACTTCAACTAAACTGTCATTTGTTAGTAGGCCAAATAGTACTTGAGTTTCTGCATTGGGAGATCTAAATGCTAGACAAGTATAACTTTGAGATTTTTATCTAGGATCTAAGATAATAATCTGTGACACAGCATTAAAAAAAACACTGTTCCAAGAAGCAGAAAACAGGTCATAATCTCTGTTCTGCTATAAAACTTGCTGCATAACTTTGGGCAATGTTTTAAATCCCCATGGGCTCCCCATATGTAAAAAATATGGGTTTAGACCAGTAGACACTCCAGTTCCTTCTAATTCTCTATGGCTATAAAAGCTGAATAGAATCCATCTCCTCTTTCTTCACAGAGCTAACACCTGCCAGGTGAGGTCTCTGACTGGAAGCACTTACAAGAGACTCCTGCCAGGGTCTGCCATGTTCATGGAGCAGGACACCGTTTGGAGAAGACACCTTGAAGTAAGTATCCAGTGAGGAAGCAGAGAGAAAGACCAAGTTTTTGAATCTGCATAGCTTGTGCTTTCTGTTTGATAGGTAGAATGCATGGGAAGACAAATTGTCATGAGGATTGCTTAGTGTGCATGGAATTACCCCTGTGGAGCAGGGGAAGGAAAGGAGTTTCTTGATAAATTGAATGATAGTTGAATGAGAAAGTATGTTTGCTGAAAGAATTTGAGACACCCTTCCTAGCATTACCAGAATGTTGTTAACCATAATTTTAAGAGTGTGATTGGCAAAAATTGCTCTCTGTGGGGATCACTGTTGAAGTTTTCTTCTGTAACCCTCTCATCCCCTCACCCTAAGCTTAATTGAAGTATGATTGACAGATAAAAATTGTATGTGCTTAGGTAGTGCAATATGATGTTTTGATATATGTATACATTGTGACATGATTACCACAATCAAGCAAATTAACATATCTATCATCTCACATAGTTACCCCTCTTTATTTTTGTGCTGAGAATACTACTGTCTTAGCAAAGTTCAAGTGTACAATACAATACATTAAATTATTATTACTTATAGTCACCATGCTGTACATTAGGTCACTAGAACTTATTCATCTTATAACTGAAAGTGTTTACCCTTTGACCAACATCTCCTTGTTTCCTCTACCCTCCAAGCCCCTAGTAACTAGCATACTATTTTCTGTTACTATGAGTTGACTTTTTTTTTCAGAGTTCACATTTAAGTGAAATCATACAGTATTTGTCTTTCTTTGTCTTACTTATGTATCACTGGGCATAATGGCCTGTGTGTTCATCCGTATTGTGGTAAATAGCAGGATTTCCTTTCCCCATTGAATCTTCTTGGTTCCCTTGTCAAATATTAGTTCACCATTTATATGGTCCCACTGGCTATCTGTTTTACATATGGTAATGCATATATTTCCATGATGCTCTCTCAATTCGTCCCACCCTCTCCTTCCACAATTGTGTCCACAATTGAGAACTGTGTTCTCAATATTTGTGTCTCCTACAATGGAGGGATTTTAGTTCAGGAAGTTAGTTATTCAAGTGATGTCATAGCTTAAAAGCAAAACAAGGAGTAATGGTTAAGCGTGGGTGCTAAGTTGTGCTAAATCATTTCAGTCGTGTCCGACTCATTGCAACCTCATGGACTGCAGCCCGCCACACTTCTCTGTTCATGGGGTTCTCCAGGCAAGGATACTGGAGTGGGTTGCCATGCCCCCCTCCAGGGGACCTTCCCAGAGATCGAACCCAAGTCTCTTATGTCTACTGCCTTGGCAGGTGGGTTCCTTACCACTAGCATCAACTGGGAAGCCCAATGGTGAGGCATCCCCCTCAAATTACAATAGCAGGAGACTACTCTCACCAGTAGGCTAGAACTGTGCTGTCCAGCATGGTAGCCAACCACACTTTGTTTTTGAGTACTTGAAATGTGGCTGCTCTGAACTATGATATGTTCTTAATGTAAAATACATGTGAGCTTGTGAAGAATGAATGTGAGAAAAAGAATGAAAAATAGCTCATTAATAGATTTTATGTTGAATATACAAAGAAATGATATGTTGACTATATTGGGTTATATATAGTATCTAAATTATTTTACTCTTTAATTTTGACTTTTAAAATGTGGCTATTAAAAAACAAAAACTTACATATATATTCTTACATTATATATCTGTTTGATCCTGCTGGGCTAGAAAAACAAATGTACAGGGTGGTTTTACCAAAGGTCAGAGTTCAGAACCTCAATGGGCTCACCCATTGAGACCTAGAGGCAGGAAGGAAACAGCTGTTGCTTGAAATGCCAACTGGAGCCATATAGAAGGGGAAGAGAACTTTACCTTTACCCTGTCACTCCAATCTCCTATCAGTGCTGCTGAACCCACCAGGAAGTCACCTGGGAAGCACCATCTTCCAGGGGACCATCTTCTCATGTTAGAGTTGAGAGGAGAAAGGGCAAGGAGTGCATCTGAGGGCAGATTTATTTAGATTGTAGTCTAGTCCCAATGTGTCCTTTTTGTTCATTCATTTATTCAACAAATACTGAGTATCACTTACTACAGAGACCATTTAGAACTGTTGTCCTGAGTTCCTGATCCTTGCTGTTCAGATTCTTTGCTTAATTTGGTTCCACATTCTCTCACTGCCTAGATTGTGGTCTGGATACTTACAGCTTCCCTGGCCTTTGATCAGATGAGTTGTCCTCTGTTACATTCTTGATGTTTCTTTGACAATAAGTATTTGAACTTATTATCTTTTTATGTTCTCTTAATTCTTGGTGCCTTATCTGGGATTGTCACTCAATTCTTTATTCATGCATTTCTTTATTCTTTCTTGTTTATACTCCTTACACAATCCCTGGTACCAAACAATCAGCTATTTCCCACAGTGTGTCAGGACTGTAGCCAGTCTCAAACCATAAACCTGTTTCTCCTTTCTTATTTCATGCTCCCTGCTTCCTGTCTGTAATACACCACCCCACATGAAACCAGTGCTGAAAAATCTAATCTCAGCACCCATGGCATGAAAAGATACCTTAAAGGAAATATGAAGATCCAGAGGTGGCATGAAAAGATACCTTAAAAAAATATGAATATCCAGAGTCTAAGGGTGAATCTTTCTGGCCCAAAACTAATTGTCAAAATGTTTACCTTGGAAAAGTTTACAGTTTAGGTCTGGTAATCATCAGTTTCATAGAAAAATATCTATTTTTATCAATAATAACCATTTATCTGGGTAAAATGGTTATTGAATGTTAGGTACTTTACTAAACAACAGAATATTAGATGAAAAGGTAACATACTCCTAGAGGGTAGATATAAGAAAAGATAAGTAATCTAAGAAAACATGATAAGAAGTGGCACAAATAATGAATGTCCTGGGAATTAGGTGACACTTTATGTCACAGAGTGTTTCAGAAAAGAAAGGAACTTGAACTGGGCTTTGTAGAAGGCAAGAATTTGATAAACAAATGGAAGGAGAAAGTTTTTCACAAAAAGAAAATTGTATACATAGTAAGAATACAGAGAAGCAGGAATAAATCTACTCTCTATTGAAGTGTAGATTATTATAGACAGGAGTCTTTCAAGTCTTTCAAGAACAGTCTTCATCTCAGTGAGACCCTGGAGCAGTATCAACTTGAGTGTAGGAGCTTATAGTGTTTATTAAGATTACAGTATGGCTGGAAAGTACACCTGTTAGCAGCTGGAATGGGGCTTTTTAATGGTCATTACTCTCAACACTACAACATGACTTTGTTGTCATTCAGTTACTAAATCGTGTCCAACTCTTTGTGACCCCATGGACTACAGTATGCCAGGCTTCCCTGTCCTTCACTATCTCCTGGAGTTTGCTCAAACTCATGTCCATTGAGTCGATGATGCCATCCAACCATCTCACTTTCTGCTGCCCCCTTCCCTTTTTGCCTTCAATCTTTCCCAGCATCAGGATCTTTTCCAGTAAGTTGGCTCTTCATATCAGGTGGCCAAAGTATTAGAGCTTCAGCTTCAGCATCAATCCTTCCAACAAATATTCAGGGTTGATTTCTTTTAGGATTGACTAGTTTGAGTCCCTTGCAGTCCAAGGGGCTCTCAAGAGTCTTCTCCAGCACCACAGTTTGAAAACATCAATTCGGCACTCAGCCATTTTTATAGTCCACCTCTCATATCCATACATGACATAACTACTGGAAGAACCATGGCTTTGACTATACAGACCTTTGTCAAAAAAGTGATTTCTCTGCTTTTTAATACACTGTCTAGATTTGTCATAGCTTTACTTCAGTGAAGCAAGCGTCTTTTAATTTCATAGCTGCAGTCACTGTCCATAGTGATTTTGGTGCCCAAGAAAATAAAATCTGTCCTTTCTTCCACTTTTTCACCTTCTATTTGGCATGAAGTAATGGGACCAAATGCCGTGACCTTAGTTTTTTGATTGTTGAGTTTTAAGCCAGCTTTTTCACTCTCTTCTTTCACCCTTATCAAGAGGTTCTTTAGTTCCTCTTCACTTTCTGCCATTCGAGTGGTATCATCTGCATCTGAGGTTATTGATATTTCTCTCAGCAATCTTGATTCCAACTTGTAATTCATGTAGGCTGGCATTTTGCATAAGGTACTCTGCATATAAATGAAATAAGCAGGGTGACAATATACAGCCTTGACATACTCCTTTCCCAATTTTGAACCAGTCCGTTGTTCCATGTCCAGTTCTAACTGTTGTTTCTTGACCTGCATACAGGTTTCCGAGGAAGCAGGTAAGGTGGTCTGGTACTCCCATCTTTTAAAGAGTTTTCCACAATTTGTTGTGATCAACACAGTCAAAGGCTTTAGCATAGTCAATGAAGCAGTTGTTTTTCTGAAATTCCCTTGCTTTCTCTATGATCCAGCGAAAGTTGGCAATTTGGTCTCTGGCTTCTCTGCCTTTGCTAAACCCAGCTGGTACATCTGGAAGTTCTTGTTTCACATATTGTTGAAGCCTAGCTTGAAGAATTTTGAACATACCTTTGCTAGCATGTGAAATGAGCACAGTTGTAGGATAGTTTGGACATTCTTTGGCATTGCCCTTCTTTGGATTGGAATGAAAACTGACCTTTTCCAGTCCTGTGGCCACTGCCAAGTTTTCCAAATTCACTGACATTTTGAGTGCAGCACTTTAACAACATCATCTTTTAACATTTTGAATAGCTCAGCTGGAATTCCATCACCTCCACTAGCTCTCACTTTATCCCATAAACTTCACAGGGGACAATGCCTCACCTATTCACTGCTTAGTCCCAAGGAATGGCCCATTCCAGACATGCTCAGTGATTCCATATTTCATGAAGAATACCAATAAATGGTGTAATAATGCCTGAGTTCCTGAACTGAGGAGACCTACAGCAAATGTTCATTCAGTATTGCTGTATTCCAGGATAGAGTTTATGGGATTAAGATTAAAATTATGCACCGTACTCCAATTATTAGCAGAAATCCCTTCAGTGACTTTGGGCAGTTTGTCCTCTGGGTCACAGTTTATAGGATTCAGAAATCCCAGTGGAGAATTTGGTCAACCTGGCATGTTTTTAGGAGATGATAACATTTATAATGTGATTGTCATCACCCACACCCGTGTAATAGTTTTCTTTATGGTAATACCTATTTAAGGCTGATTCCATTAGGTTCATCTGGATTGAATGAAAAGTTACATTAGTTTTCATACCAGAGCTAATATTCCAGAGACCAGATCCTGCAGGCCAAGGCAAGTTCATTAAATTCTGAAATATCAAGGCAGATAAATTATTATCACAGAACCCAGGGAACCATAAAGATCATTGAAAGTTTCAGGTGAACAGCATTACCTGAGGGAGGATTTTAAAGAGGTCCTAGTTTATTCACTTAGACCCTGGGGAGTGTTGCTGGGTGTCAAATGTGGGATGCATGTTAATCCAACATTCTACCATATGGAGGCCAAATGGCTGTTTGGAGTGGGCGTTGTCTCTAGAATCAGCCAGAGTTGGATTCAAAGCCTAAATTCTACACATATTACTCTATAAATTTAAACAAATGATGGGAGTAAACATAGTGCTTACACCACAGTTGCAAGAATTCAATAAAATAATTCAAGTAAAGCCCTGGTCTATCACAGAGTAAGTACTCAGTAAATATTAGTTCTCTCTATAATAACACTGGAAGTGTACCTAGTACACAGTAGTCTTTAGTTTTCCAAAGAGAAAACCACCCCCCCCCCACACACACACACAAAACAAACACACAAAGCTGGGAGTTCATTCAGACCAATTACATATATGTCCTGTTTCCCTACTCTTGTTGTTGTTGTTCAGTCTCTAAGTTGTGTCTGACTCTTTGCGACCCCGCGGACTACAGCACACCAGGTTTCCTTGTCCTTCACTATCTTCCAGAGTTTGCTCAAACTCATGTCCATTGAGTCAGTGATACTATCTAACCATCTCATCCTGTCACCCTCTTCTCTTGACTTCAGTCTTTCCCAGCATCAGGGTCTTTTCCAATGAGTTGGCTCTTCGCATCAGGTGGCCAAAGGATTGGAGCTTCAGCTTCAACATCAGTCATTCCAATGAATATTCAGGGTTGGTTTCCTTTAGGATTGACTGGTTTGATCTCCTTGCAGTCCAAGGGACCCTGAAGAGTCTTCTCCAGCACTGCAGTTTGAAAGCATCAATTCTCTAGGGCCCGGCCTTCTTTATGGACCAATTCTTACATCCGTACATGACTACTGGAAAAACCATAGCTTTGACTCTGCAGACCTTTGTTGGCAAAGTGATGTCTCTGTTTTTTAATACACTGTCTAGGTTTCTTGTTTCCTATGCCTTACCCCAAAACATAAGCCTTTCAACCCGTTACACACTTTGATCTTGAATTTATTTGCCCATGAGTTTGTGTGTGTGTGTGTATCACAGATCCTCAGATGAGTGCTTCTTGCTCTGACTCCAGCCCGAGTACCAGTTTTAGACTTCACTGGCAAGGTTTTGGCCTATGGGTCTTGCTCTCCTTAGCAGTTGACTTAAGTTTGCCATCAGGTTCTACCTCCATCCTCCTAATGTCTCATGATGACCTTCATATTACTGCAGAGCTAAAATATATTTTCCAGAGAGGAAACAAAGTAAATAGGCTTAAAGAGGCCTCTTGGTTGAGGATAAGAGAACAGAGTTGGAGAGAGAGTTTCCAGGGTGGAAAGGTACACAGAACATACTTCCCCTACTTTACCATTTTGTCTGGGGATTGTGACAGTTAAGACTGACCCTGGTGTCACTAAGTAGGGTTGATCAAGGAGCAACTTAATCAGAAAATCTCTTTACCCTTAAAAATACCCTCCATTTCTCTACGTTTGGAAATGGAAAGAAAAAACGATTTCTGTGGTTTATCAAATCCCTGGAGTTGTAGTTTGGGTGCAAATTTTCAAAGTGTTCTCTGCCAGAGTATTGCTTTTATAAGCTGAGAACCAGGCATTCAACTTTAGGGAAGCCAGGAATTTGGAGGTGATCCATGATGGGCCCAGTGTCAGCTCCCAAACTTGTGATGTCCTGTGGCATTTACAACTCATTGCTTTCCATTGAAACCATTGCCTCAGAAGAAGGGGATAAGAAAAGTGAGCCCTCCTCATCAGGGAATTGCCCTCAGCCATAGGGATACCTGCTCTGTTGTGGAAAACCCTGCAGTTTGAGCACTGGTATAGTTCAATATGGCAAGCACTGGAGGAAAGTGATGCTAATAGTGATTGACGATTCCACCTCCAGTATCTCATGAAAAAAAATACAAGTCTGCAAATTTCTCCACCTTCCCACTAACCCCTTTCAGAGTCATTAAAGCTACTTAGGGGCCTTAAGAACTGGTTGTCTGGCAACACTAGGCTCCATCCACAGAAAGAAAGATCTTTTCCAGTGCCTTCTTCCCCAGTGCCTGTGCCCAGCCCCTCTTATTCCTGCCTGCTCACTGTTATAATATTCCAGGAGCTTTTCTCCACATCCAGTAACATAGTTCAGGGAGTCCGTTCTAACACAAAATGTAGTATGTCTGATGGTTTTAAAGTGCCTCAGACAGAGAGGGAGGATCAGGATGAGGAATACATGTAAATCCATGGCTAATTCATGTCAATGTATGACAAAAACCACTACAATATTGTAAAATAAT
The DNA here is from genome assembly GCF_019320065.1 of Cervus canadensis. Classification (NCBI taxonomy): domain Eukaryota; kingdom Metazoa; phylum Chordata; class Mammalia; order Artiodactyla; family Cervidae; genus Cervus; species Cervus canadensis. Next base: position 56,422,729 of record NC_057391.1, on the reverse strand, counting down.
TAGCCTTCAACTAATAAAAATACATGAAAAAAAAATAAAGAAAAAGGACATTACTTCCAAATAAATAAATAAAGTGCCTCAGACAAAAATTAACCATGATCAGTGAGGCAGAAAATGAAATGTTACTGTTTTATATTAGTGTGGTCAGGGAGGATCTCTTTGATAAGGTGGAAATTGAGCAAATAATTGATCAAAATAACCAGTGAGATTTGAAAGTAGTAAAGAAAGATTATTCTAGGCAGTGGGAACAGCCAGTGCAAAAGCCCTGAGGTGGCAGACTGCTTGGCATGTGTTCAAGGGAAAGCAAGAAAGTCGGTATAACTGGTGCACAACAAATGAGAAGACTGATGGAAGAGCTCCTGGGGAGCCAGACCACTTAAAGTCTTAGAAACTTTACTCTGGAAAAGGCAGGAAACCATGGGAGAGTTTTGGGCAGAAAAAGGACATGATCTGACTCTTTTTTAATTGGTAGTAAATGACTTGAGTTTTAAAATGATCACTGCCTGTTGTGTTAAGAATAGACTGTAGGAAAACAGGAATTAAAAAACCCAGAAAATTATTGCAGTAATCCAGGTTTGAGATGATAGCTTAACCAAGGTCATAGCAGTGGATGTGGATAAGAAAATTGGAACAGAAAGATACTGAGAATTCGTAGTATTCTGGATATATTTTTAAGTGGAGACAATAAGATTGATGGTAGGATATGAGGCTAACAGAAAAATTAAAGGAAAGTACCATATTTTTTGCCCAAGAAACTGGATTGATGAATTGCTATTGGTAGAGATAAGGCTAACTGCAAGAGAATTAGATTTGAGGGGAAAAGCAAGAGTTCTGTTTTGAGTACATTGAATTTAAATTTGTATTAAACATGTGTGGAGATTTTGAGTAGACAGAAAGGACTTCATGTTAGAAGTCAAGTTGAATATAACTATGAACATCAGTGGTATATAAATGGAATTTAAAGCCATGAAACCACATGAACTTGTAGATATATAAAGACATCCAAAGATTGAGCCCTGGGGCAGGACAATGTTTAAAAATCAAGTAGATGTGGAAGAATCACCCAAAATGACTGAGAAGAAGCAGCCAGTAAAAGAGAGTGATGTGATAAAGCTGAGAAAATATTCAAGAAGGAGAAAGTGGTTAGCTTTATTGAATGCTGCTGTTGGGTCAAGAAAAATGAGAACTGAGAAATGAACAAAGTGGAAAGTTGAAAACTGGAAGTTGTCCTACAACTGAACATTTATGTATTTTCTCTTAAAGAAAAAAATTGGAAGATCCTAACAGAAACATGTGAGACACAACATTTATTAATTTCCACTATAAATTTGGTGACCAAATTTCCTAAACACTAAAATTGATGCAGTTGGTATAATACTGGAGTAAAATATTTGAAAATTGGATTGTTCTCTAAAACTCAAGCCATGTAGATAATAGACCAAGAAAGAGCCCTCTGCAGAGAGACTGACTCACTTGGATGTCCCTAGAGAAAAGAATGGCTACCCACTCCAGTTTCTTGCCTGGAGAATCCCATGGACAGAGGAACCTGGCAGGCTATAGTCCATGGGGTCACAAAGAGTTGGACACGACTGAGTGACTAACACTTTAACTTTCCACCCCACTGAGAATCAATGACTCATTTATTTAATTTATTTATTTTATAAAGCACATATCTATACCTCTTTATTTCTCTATTTTCCCCCTCTATCTGCCTGTCTATGTAACCATCCTCTAACTACAAACCTACCTATCTATAAAAGCAATGCTGATTTAATAGAAGATAGCTTTAACACATAGAGATTTTGCCAACAAAATCAGAAGAATTAATAGCATTTTTACTCTTTAATATCTCTAAAGGCTGTAGAGGAATACACCATATTTTTTTTTTTTTTTTTTTTTGGCTGTAAGAATAAGAACTACCTTGAGAAACAACCAAAAGCTATCATTAGTGGTTTAAGTTTCTTTGTGTACTAATATTTGGATTCTTAATAGGGAAAGTCAAGGGTGGAGCATTTCAGAATGCAAGTATTATATTGCAATACTTCTCAGAATGACCAATCAGGATAATGAGGACGTGCTCTGTAGAATTTGAAGTGCCTAGAGAATATTTTCAAGAAGGAAATGGCAACCAACTCCAGTATTCTTGCCTAGAGAATCCCATGGACAGAGGAGCCTGATAGGCTGCTGTCCATAGGGTCACACAGAGTCGGACACGACTGAAGCAAATTAGCATGCATGCATGCACTGGAGAAGGAAATGGCAACCCACTCCAGTGTTCTTGCCTGGAGAATTCCAGGGACAGAGGAGCCAGGTGGGCTGCTATCTACGGGGTGGCACAGAGTCGGACACGACTGAAGCGACTTAGCAACAGCAGAGAATATTTAGGAGGAAAAATGTCAGGTAGAAGAAATAAATGGCTATGTGGGTTTGTAGAACAAGTGAGAAGTCTGTTCTGGGTAAATAGGAGTTTGAGCCATCATAAGAGGGAAAATTTTGGTTTTAATAGAGACATAGAGATTGTAGAGAAAGGAGAAGAGCTGAACAATTATTCTGTTAAATTTTCAGGGGGCCTCCCTCTCTTTCATAACTATGCTTAATCAACATGACAACATTGTTTTTCTCATAAAATGTCCTTTTTCATTACATAATTGTGGAACTAAACTGTGAGAGAAAACAGTAAAAGCAATTCATCATCAGTCTTCACATCTCATCAAAGGAATATACTGAGACGTGTCTTGTACTCCCCGATGCCTCTGTCCCCATCCTACTATTTTTGGGATTACAGCTGTTCCACTATCCTGTAAAAGCCTGGGGTATTTTCTTGGGGAAGTTTCTGGATAGGGATATTCAGAATAGAGTGATCCTTCTCATAAAAACAACAGAGCATGAAGTCCTGAGATGGAGTGTGTCTAGACAGTATTTAATTTGTTGTTTTATTTCTTCTGAATCATAATATGCTTTATTTCCATATGTAAGCATTGTTAAGACATGAAATGGCTCTGAAAAACACTGCTACTTCTCTTTTATGAGGTTTATTCTTCTTGTTTCAAACAATGATGACAGTATTTGGACTTCCTGTGGTAAAGCTGTTTGTTTTAAAAGTCAGATTTGATTCTGTAGACATTTTAAATTCAGCACGTTACATCTTCTGCTAGCATCTAATTCAGGTTTCTAAATATAGAACCATCTTTCCCTGCTCTTGTTACCTCTTTTGTGATCAGGACAAGTGCTTTTGTGAGTGTGTGTAGAACACCTATGGGCTTCCCTGGTGGCTTAGATGGTAAGAAATCTGCCTGCAATGCAGGAGACCCAGGTTTGATCCCTGGGTCAGGAAGATCCCCTGGAGAAAGGAATGGCTACCCACTCTAGTATTCTTTTATTAAAATATGATTTTAATGTCTAAAGTATTTTTGGGGTACATACATTTAAAAATTTTATTTATTTTTAATTTAAGGATAACTACTTTACAGTATTGCATTGATTTCTGCCAAACATCAACGTGAATCAGCCATAGGTATACATATATCCCCTCCCTCTTGAACCTCCCTTCCACCTCCCTCCCCACCCCACCCCTCTGTTGTTACAAAGCACTCTAGTGTTCTTGCCTGAAGAATTCCATGGACAGAGGAACCTATTGGCCTACAGTCCATGGGGTCACAAAGAGTCAGACACAACTGAGCGACTAACACTGTAGGACACCTATAGCCTAGCATCTTGTACCTCAGATATGTTTTCATAATGAAACTGACTGAACTAGAAAAATATTGAAAATTTGTGTCTTAGTTTTGATTTATTAGAAAAAGTAAAAATGTATATTTTAATACATTGAGTTGTGTAATATGAAAGTAAACATCATTGAACAGAACTGCAGATACACATTGCCATTCAATTGTTTCCTGTTACTTCATTTCAAAATGTTTTCCCTTTATTCCCCCCCAAGAAACATATTTAAAACTTTCTTTGTAATCAAAGCAAGGATTGTTTTTGACCAAAATGCAGATCATAAAAACAATATGAGTAATATATATAGAAGTATATTAAGAAAATGTGTGTGCTTTTATTTGTGCTGAGCTAGAAAATGCTCCAACAGTTAGAAAATCAAATCACGAATCTGAGCACCAGAAGTTCCTTTGGCATGAAGACATTCAGGCAAAACAAAAGTTGGCAAAATGGTGGAAGTTGGGCAGAGAGGATAAATGTCATTTTGCAGTTGCCTTTTTAATGCAGCCATTTTATTGTGTGGACTTTTTCACACAAATAAACCATGTGAAAATTTCAACTCCTAATATCCAGAAATATGGGGCATAATTATCCCTGTCCCATTCCTTGGCAAAGAAACTAGTAAGGCACAAGATAAGTGTAAGGTAGGGTAAAGATAAGGAGACACCTAGACATCATTTGGCAGACACACTATATATAATTGAGAGACATGTATTTACCAGACTTGCTCATTTCAAAAAAGGCCATCTGTCATTCTTCATTAAAGCAACTGTCCATTCTAACAATTTACATGAATGAATGGTTCAAATGTCAAATTCTGATTTCTCTTTTAAAGCTATAATAGCCATACTAATTTATTTTACATAATTTACTCATTTTTTGGAGCATTTCCTTTTTTATTTGGAGTATAATTAATTTACAATGTGTTAATTTCATGTTATAGAGCAAAGTGATTCAGTTATACATACATATATTTTTTCATATACTAATTTTAAAAAATCAATACATGTAGCTTCTGCTTAATAATGACAGCCGTTTTTTTAAATTTAAAAATAAGGATAGATATGTATACTTTCTGTGTGTGGGCTTCCTGAAATATATAGTATTTGGGAAGGGGAGGATATTGGGGCAGTATTTTGATCTATTTATATCTCACTTTCCATAGGCTTCCCCAGTGACTCAGCAGTAAAGAATCCACCTGCAATGTGGGAGACATGGGTTCAGTCCTTGGGTCAGGAAGATCTGCCGGAGAAGAAAATGGCAACCCACTCCAGCATTCTTGCCTGGAAAATCTCACGGATAGAGGAGCCTGGTGGATTATAGTCCATGGATCACAGAGAGTCGGAGGTGACTGAGCAACTGAACAACAATGACATACTTCACTCTCTACAGGGAATCCTTCAGTACACAATAAAACATATATATATTAATATCCTTAAAATGAAAGTCTCCTAAGATTTCCTGGGGTTTAATGTATTGCAAATATTTCCTGGCAATTAAGAAAAAGAGGGGAGAGGAACAAGATGGCAGAGGAGTAGGTGGACATGGAGTACATCTCTTTCTAGATACATCAGGAATACACCTTCAAACCCAGAAGTACATGCAGAACACCAGCTGAGAGCGGACAGAAGTACCGGACCAGTGGAAAAGAATATATAGACCCATGCAAAACTCGGTAGGACGAAGGAATTAGGAGGAAAAACAGAAGTGTTAGTAGGACTGGACTTGCCCTTGGCTGGCAGCTGGGGGAACTGAAGCAGGGTTCTGATCCCCACATCGGGGCAATTATCTGAGTCAAAGGAGAAACATTTAAGGCTGAGAGCGAAACAGCTGATCTGCGGCAGCCTAAATGGAATTGCAGCCATACACACTCCAGACAGGGATGTAGATCCCCTGGAAGGTGCAGCGGTTGGGAGCTGGAGTTTAGGGATTGTGGAGCCATCCCAGGGCAAGGGCTGCTGTTGACTGTGGAGAGATGGAGTGAAGGGGATGTGAGGGAGGAGACTGTGGTGGGCAATGCATGTGGAAGAAAGCTGGGCAGCCATGGAAGTAAAGCGATACTACTGAGTCACATATAGTGGGTGGAACCATCACCATAACCTCTCCCCCCCCCCACACACACACCAGCATTTGCAATTGAACAGTAGAGAGGCTGGCCCATCAAACACCTGACACATTGAACTACAGAGTAGGACCCCACCCAGGGTGCTCCTTTAATTGCCTAACGGGCCAATCTACATAGTAGGACTCCTGCCAGGGTGGGCCCCTCTATGTTCCAACAACCGAGAAGGAACCCAGGCAAGGGAGACCTCTAAGTGCTTGAACGGGTGGAGCTACAGAGAAAGACTGGCCAAAGAGACCTTCTGATGGCCAGCTACAAGAGGTTTGAAAAAAGACTCTGATAGGGCCATAACTCCTGCAGCAGAGGCAGTCTGTGTCCGTGCACACTTGGCGCTGTCAGGGTCCCTGCAAGCCAAGCAGCTGTGCCACCTTCATGCTCAACTCTCACTGGGGCAGAGCTGCCATGGGCAAAAAAAGTCTTTTGTCTATGCTCGCAGGGTCACTTCAGTAGTGTCTGACTCTTTGTGACCCTGTAGACTGTAGCCTGCCAGGCTTCTCTGTCAGGGGGGTTCTCCAGGTAAGAATACTGGAGCATATTGGCCAATACTGGTTGCCATACCCTTCTAGAGTGCTATATTTCCTGCTGCCCTAGCTACCAACTCCCCGAGTACCTGGTGCTGCCCGAACCCCTGCAACCCAAGCAGCTGCACCACCTCCACAGCTGGCCCTAACGGGCAAACCCAAGTCCTCCAGGGCAGCCTCAGGAGCAAACCCCAGTGGATGACCCACATGCAGAGGCGGAAATAAAACCACAATTGAAACCCAGGGGCAGTGTGGCTAAGGAAGAAGACCCAAAACCTTCCCACCAGCTGTATAAGCTGCAGATTAAATCCACACAATCAACTAGGGAGACTCTGTGTCTCTGGAATATATAAAAGGTCATTGAGAACTCCCACAAAAGAAAACGCACTAGTTCTGATAGCTGTGGATATTGGAGGCGAGAACACAGAGGAGTAGGAGCAGATTAGAATCTGAGCTGCCCCCACACCATGTCCAGAGATCAGCACAGTGTTGGAGGGCATCCTAGGGAGGTGAGGTGGACTGTGACTCCCAGCGAGGGAAAGGACTCTGATAGCAGTGACTCAGGAAAAAACATTATTCTTATGTTTTGACTTGTCTGTAGATTTTTTTGGATTTTTTCTCTTTTTCTTCCTTTCCCCAACTCTATTGTAGTTGATTTTATTGGCACTATGAAATCTAATTAAGCTTTTGAGCTTTTTTCCTCTTTTTTTCCTCAGTCACATTTTTTATTGTTGTTATAAACCCCTGCCTCTACATTGGGCTTTTGCATTTCTGGGGAGTTTTCCTTTTTTTCTCTCTCTTTTTTAAATTTAATTTTTAATTTTTTAAACCTATTATTATTTTTTCTACACTTATTCCTTTATTTGCTTTTCCTACTGTTCTTTCCCCCTTGCAGTTAATCTTTAATGTATCTTCTTTATCTATCTTTATTTAAGTTTGCATATCTATTCTTTATTTCTTTTCTTTCTTTCCTTTCCTCTCAACATATTTGTTAGTTTTATTTTCATTGCTTTATTCCCCACTTGCCACCTTGCCTTAGTTTTGTTTTTCACCTTGTGCTTTAGTTAGTTTTATTCTGGTAGATATAATTTTTGGTTTCCTTTGATTGCCGAGTCAACCTATTGTACTTGATTTTTGTTGGACTGTTTTGATTTTGCTTATGGGTGTATATGTATATGTGTATATTCAGTTACACATTTTATTGTTGTTATAAGCCTCTGCATCTACATTGGGCTTTTGCAATTCTGTGGAGATTTTCTTTTTTTCCCTTTTTTCTTTCTTCTTCCATTATTTTTTCTTTTCTCTTTTTTATAATTTTAACTTTTAATTTTTTAAAACCTATTATATTTTTTCTACCTTTATTCCTTTTTTTACTTTTCCTACTGTTCTTTTCCTCTAGCAGTTAATCTTTAATGTATATAAATCTTCTTCATCTACTTCTATTTAACTTTGCATATCTATTCTTTCTTTCTTTTCTTTCCTTCCTTTCCTCTCAACATATTTGTTAGTTTTGTTTCATTTTATTATTCCCCACTTGGCACCTTGTTTTAGTTTTGTTTTCCACTTTGTGCTTTAGTTAGTTTTGTTCTTAACTGGTAAATATAATTTTTGATTTCCTTTGTTTGCTGGGTCAACCTATTGTACTTTATTTTTGTTGGACTGTTTTGACTTTGCTCATGGGTGTATATATATATATGTGTATATTCCTTTATTTTAATTGTTATTTGCCTGATTTTGTAACTGCCATTTTTCTGGGGTTCATCTTTGGTTTCTCATTTTTTGATATTTGTTTTAATCTTACTTAATGCCATAACAAACCACTTGTGGAATCATCATTCCTGACCAGAGATCAAGCCCTGAGCCTTTGGAGTGGGAACACTGACTCCAAGACCCTAGACTACCAGAGAACTAACCCTAGGGAGTATCAAATAGTGAGAACTCACACCAAGGAAACCACTTGAATACAAGACCTGGCATCACCCAACCACAAGTAGCACCCTGTGCAGCATGCCTCATCTAAACAACAAACAAAACAAAACTACAAACCCAATCATGAGCAGACAGGATTACCACCTCACTCAGCCTTGCCCATTAGAGGAAAAACAAACAAGCAAAAACTCAGCACAAATCTCACCCTATACGAAGCTTACACAAACCACTGAACCAACCTTAGTGAAGTGAAGTCGCTCAGTCATGTCTGACTCTTTGCAACCCCATGGACTGTAGCCTACCAGGCTTCTCTGTCCATGGGATTTTCCAGGCAAGGGTACTGGAGTGGGTTGCTATTTCCTTCTCCAGGGGATCTTCCTGACCCCAGAATCGAACCCAGGTTGCCTGCATTGCTGGCAGATGCTTTACCCTCTGAGCCACCAGGGAAGCCCCGGACCAAACTTAGGAGGGCAAAAACCAAAAGAAAGAAAGAATTCAACCCTGAAGCCTGGGAAAAGGAGACCTCAAACACAATAAGTTAAAAGAAGAAGAAGAAGAAGAATGAAAAGGCAGAGAAATACTACACAAATGAAGGAACAAACTAGAAACATAGAAGTCCAAATAAATGAAGAGAAGTTAGGCAAACTACCTGAAAAAGAACTTAGAATAATGATAGTAAAGATGATCAAAAACCTTGAAAACAAAATGGAGAAAATGCAAGAATCAATTAAGAAAGACCTAGAAGAAAGAATAAACATACAGAGACAAACAACACAATTACTGAAATTAAAAATACTCTAGAAGGAATCAATAGCAGAATATCTGAAGTAGAGGAATGCATCAGTGAACTGGAAGATAAAATGGTGGAAATAATTTCTGAAGAGCAGAATAAAGTAAAAAGAATGAAAAGAACTGAGGATAGTCTCAGAGACTTCTGGGACAATATCAAATAGACCAACATTTGAATTATAGGGGTCCCAGAAGAAGAAGGGAGAAAGAAAGGGTATAAGAAAATTTTTGAAGAGATTATAGTTGAAAATTTCCCTAACATGGAAAAGGAAATAGTCAATCAGTACCAAGAGGCAGAAAGAGTTCCATACAGGATAAATCCAAGGAGAAGCATGCCAAGACATATACTAATCAAACTAACAAAGACTAAACACAAAGAAAGAATGTTAAAAGCAGCAAGGGAGAAGCAACAAGTAACATATAAGGGAAACCCCATATGCTTAACAGCTGATCTTTCAGTAGAAACTCTGCAGGCCGGAAGGGAATGACAGGATTTAAAGTACTGAAAGGGAAAAATCTACAATCAAGATTACTGTACCCAGCGAGGATTTCATTCAAAATTGATAGAGAAATAAAAAGCTTTTCAGAAAAGCAAAAGTTAAGAGAATTCAGTACCACCAAACCAGCTTTACAACAAATGTTAAAAGGACTTATATGGTCAAGGAATACAAGAAAAGAAAAACATCTACAAAATTCAACCCCAAACAATTAAGAAAATAATTACTTTAAATGTAAATGGATTAAATGCTCCAACCAAAAGACACAGACTGGCTGAATGGATATAAAAACAAGACCCATAATATATGCTGTTTACAAGAAACCCACATCAGACCTCAAGATACATATAGACTGAAAGTGAGAGGATGGAAAAATATATTCCATGCAAATGGGAAGCAAAAGAAATCTGGAGTGGCAATCCTCCTATCAGACAAAATATATCTTAAAATAAAGAAGATTACAAGAGATAAGGAAGGACACTACAGAATGATCAAGGGATCAATCCAAGAGGAAGTCATAACAATTGTAAATATCTATGCACCCAACATAAGAGCACCTCAATATATAAGACAAACACTAGCAGACATAAAAGGAGAAGTTGACAGTAACACAATAATAGTAGACTTTAACACCCTACTCACACCAATGGACAGATCACCAAAACAGAAAATTAATGAGGAAACACAAGTCTTAAATGATATATCAGATGAGATGGATCTCATTGATATCGTCAGGATATTCCATCCAAATGCAGAAGAATACACTTTCTTCTCAAGTGCACATGGAACATTCTCCAGGATAGACCACATCTTGGGTCACAAATCAAACCTCAGTAAATTTAAGAAAACTGAAATCATATCAAGCATCTTCTCTGACCACAACGCTATGAGACTAAATATCAATTACAAGAAAAAAAAGTGTAAGAAACACAAACACATGGAGATTAAACAACACATTTCTAAATAACCAACAGGTTACTGAAGAAATCAAAAGGGAAATAAAAAATTTCTAGAAACAAATGACAATGAAAACACAACTCAAAACCTGTGGGATGCAGCAAAAGCAATTCTAAGAGGCAAGTTTAGAGCAATACAATCCTACCTCAAGAAACAAGAAAAACATCAAATAGACAACCTAACTTTACACCTAAAACAACTGGAAAAAATAACAAAAAACCCCCAAAATTAGTAGAAGGAAAGAAATCATAAAGATCCAAGCAGCAACAAATGAAAAAGAAATTAAAGAAACAATAGTAAAGATTAACAAAACTAGTAAAAATTAATAAAACAATAGTAAAGATGAATAAAACTATATTTTTATTAATAAAACTAATAAAAGCTGGTTCTTTGAGAAGATAAACAAAATTGACAAGCCTTTAGCTAGACTCATCAAGAACAAAAGAGAGAAGAATCAAATCAACAAAATTAAAAGTGAAAAAGGAGAGGTTACAACAGACAATGCAGAAATACAAAGATTATAAGAGACTATTATGAACAACTAGTTCATAATAAAATGGATAACCTGGAAGAAATGAACAGATTCTTAGATAATTTCAATCTCCTAAGACTGAACCAGGAAGAGATAGAAATTATGAACAACCCAATTACAAGCACTGGAATTGAAACCATGATCAAAAATCTCCCAAATAACAAAAGCTCAGGACCAGATGGCTTCACAGGACAATTCTATCAAACATTTAGAGAAGAGCTAATGCCTATCCTTCTAAACTATTTCAAAAAATTGCAGAGGAAGTAACACTTTCAAACTCATTCTAAGAGGCCATAATCACCCTGATACCAAAACCAGATAAAGACAACACAAAAAAAGAAAACTACAGGCCAATATCACTGATGAACATAGATGCAAAAATCCTCAACAAAATTTTAGCAAACAGAATTCAGCAACACATCAAAAAGTTCATACACCATGATCAAGTTGGGTTTATTCCGGGAATGCAAGGATTCTTCAACATATGCAAATCAATCAATGATTATATATCAATCAATATATGCAAATCAATCACTATATGAACAAATTGAAAGATAAAAACCATATGATCATCTCAATAGACACAGAAAAAAAGCCTTTGAAAAAATTCAGCACCCATTTATGATTAAAACTCTTTTAAAAAAGGCATAGAAGGAACCTTCCTCAACATAGAAAAGGCTATATATGATAAGCCTACAACAAACATTATTCTCAATGGTGAAAAACTGAAAGCATTCCCCCTGAGACCAGGAACAAGACAAGGAGGTTCACTTTCACCACTATTATTCAGCATAGTTCTGGAAGTCCTAGCTACAGCAATCAGAGAAGAAAAAGAAATAAAAGGAATCCAGATCAGAAAAGAAGTAAAGCTCTCAATGTTTGCAGATGACATGATACTGTACACAGAAAACCCTAAAGCTAGTATCAGAAAATTACCAGAGCTACTTTAGCAAAGTCACAGGATACAAAATTAATACACAGAAATCACTTGCATTTCTATATAATCACAATGAAAAATCAGAAAGAGAAAATAAGGAATCAATCCCATTCACCATTGCAACAAAAAGAATTAAATATCTAGGAATAAACTTACCTAAGGAGACAAAAGAACTGTACACAGATAGAGTCAGACTCCAGTCAAGAAAATGGAATCCACGCCAGGTAGTTTAATATAGAGAGATAAGGAGGAAAATCACCTGCATTTTCCCCTTCTCTCCTTTCTTGTGTCTTCTATTGACCCAGCCTAACATGACACCAGAAGATAAGGGAATCTGGACATGTATTCTGTAGAGGGGGGTCTGTTTTTTGTTTAAAACGCAGGCCAAGGGAAGGCCGGGGGAATACAGACTTGTTGGATCTGAGGGTCAACAGGTAATGACTAGCCCAAGGCCTTTACAGGAGAGGGAAATAAGTAGATAGGAGATATTGGATGAAATAATAATAACAATAAAATTAATGAAAAGTTTGCAAACCAATGCTTCCAGTGTACCATGAACCAAGCAATTTTGTGTATCTGTGATAAATTATAATGAAACCATTATTAAGCACAAAAATAACATTATTGGAATAAAAACTTTTTAAACTAGTAAAAAAAAAAACTGTACACAGAAAATTATAAGACGCTGATGAAAAAAATCAAAGATGACATAAACAGATGGAAAGATTTCCTTGTTTGGGGGTAGGAAGAATCAATATTGTGAAAATGAGTATACTACCAAACGCAATCTACAGATTCAATGCGATCCCTATCAAACTACCAATGGCATTTTTCACAGAACTAGAACAAAAAATTTCACAATTCATATGGAAACACAAAAGACCCCAAATAGCCAAAGCAGTCTTGAGAAAGAATAATCCAGATGGAGGAATCAACCTTCCTGACTTCAGATTATACTACAGAGCTACAGTCATCAAGACAGTATAGTACTGGCATAAAAACAGAAATACAGATCAATGGAATAAGATAGAAAGCCCAGAAATAAACCCAGATACCTATGGTTACCTTATTTTTTATAAAGGAGGCAAGAATATACAATGGGGCAAAGACAGCCTCTTCAATAAATGGTGCTGGGAAAATGGGGCAGCTGCGTGTAAAAGAATGAAATTATAACACTTCTTAACACCATACACAAAGATAAATTCAAAATGGATTAAAGACCTAGATGTAAAATCGGAAACTATAAAATTCTTAGAGGAAAACATAGGCAGAACACTCAATGACATAAATCAAAGCAAGATCCTCCATGACCCACCACCTAGAGTAATGGAAATATAAACAAAAGTAAACAAGTGGGACCTGATTAAACTCAAAAGCTTTTGCACAGCAAAGGAAACTATAAGCAAGGTGAAAAGACAGCCCTCACAATAGGAGGAAATAATAACAAATGAAACAACTGACAAAGGATTAATTTGCAAAATATACAAGCAACTCATATAACTCATTGCCAGAGAAACAAACAACCCAATCAAAAAGTGGGAAGAAAACCTAAACAGACATTTCTCCAAAGACATACAGATGGTTAACAAACACATGAAAAGATGCTCAACAGGAGGAGGGAGCTAAGATGGCAGAGGAATAGGACAGGGAGGCCACTTTATCCCCCACAAAGTCATCAAAAGCACATTTGAACGCAGAGCAAACTCCACAAAACAACTTCTGATCGCTGGCAGAGGACATCAAGCACCCAGAAAAGCAGCCCATTGTCTTCGAAAGGAGTTAGGACAAAATATAAAAGATAAAAAGAGAGACAAAAAAGTTAGGGATGGAGATCCATCCGGGGAAGGGAGTCTTAATAAAGGAAGTTTCCAAACACCAGGAAACCCTCTCACCGATGGGTCCAGGGGAAGTTTTTGAATCTCAGAGGGCACCCTAACTGGGAGGAAAAATAAATAAATAAAACCCACAGATTACATGCCTAAAGGCAACTCCCAGCAGAAAAGTACCCCAGACGCTCTCATCCGCCACCAGCAAGTGGGGGCAGAACAGAGAGGAGCCAGCGGCATTACTTAGGATAAAGACTGGGCCTGAATGTCCTGAGGGCAATCTGAGGGAGCTAATGTGAGATAGCAACCTAAACTGTGAGATAGCGAGAGAGAGAGAGAATTTACCTGTAAAAAGCCCTAACCTAAGGCACTGCCGCCCGTTCACAGAACAAAGGACTGAGCAATACCAGAGAAGAGCTAGCCGGCTGCGGACTGACCCATCCCCCCCCCAGAGGCAGGGGGGAGGCGGGCGCCAGAGCCAGAAAGAGGCCAACTCGGCCCCAGGGAGGGCATCCCCTACCAAACTGCAAACAGGCTTCCACTTTCTAACCAAAGACTTCCTGAGATTCTGGATAGTTGACATCCACCAGGAGGGTCGCAGCCAGAGATCAGCTCCCCAGAAGAGACACAAGGCACACTGGACCGGGCGCGCCTGGAAACTGAGGCTGGGACTGGGAGGGGCTAAATTGTGCTGCCCCTGGGGAGAGTGTGCTCCTCAAGCACCTGGTTGCCTGAGCTGCTCAGATTGGGAACAGCACAAAACGCAGGCCCAACGGAGTCTGTGCCTTTGTGGAGTACCCGAGAACCTGAACCTGAGCGGCTTAGGCCTGGGAAGTGCACGCAACTCAGGGCCCGCTCCCTGTAGAGCAACCTGAAGCCTGAGCAGTGTAGACGGGGAAAGCACACACACCATTAGCAGGGGCAAACCCAGTGTGGCCAGAACACTGCGAGTGCTCCCCACACACACCAGTGACATTTGTCTGCGATGCCCCTCCCTCCCCACAGCACAACTGAACAAGCGAACCTAAACAAGAGACCACCTCCACCCACTTGTGTCAGGGCGGAAATTAGACACTGAAGAGACCTGCAAACAGAAGCCAAATAAACAAAGGGAACTGCTTTAGAAGTGACAGGTGCAACAGATTAAAATCCCTGTAGTCAACACTGACTGCACTGGAAGGGGCCTATAGATATTGTGAAGTTTAAGCTGGAACAAGGAACTATATGAAACTGAACTGAACCCACACTGCCTGAAACAGCTCCAGAGAAATTCCTAGATAAATTTTTACTATTATTATTTTTTTTAATTAAAATTTTTTCTTCTTTTTTTTTAAAGTCCTCTATTATTCCTGTAGTTTTCACTTTTATAGCCCACTATTACGATGAAAAAAAAAGGACCCTATTTTTAAAGTGAATTCCATATATATTTCTAATACTTTTTGTGTTTTTGTTTTTTTTTAATATTGTATTTTTAAGAGTCTAACCTCTACTCTAGTTTTTTAATCTTTGTTTTTTAGTATTTGATATCAATTTTGTACATTTAAGAAGCCAATCTTCAGTACCCATTTTTACTCAGGAGTGTGATTACTGGCTTGATTACTCTCTCTCCCTTTTGACTCTCCTTTTTCTCACCCAGGTCACCTCTATTTCCTCCCTCCCCCTTCTCTTCTCAACCCAATTCTGTGAATCTCTGTGGGTGTTCTGGGCTGTGGAGAACACTTAGGGAACAGAGTACTGCCTAGATCTGTCTCTCTCCTCTTGATTCTCCCTTTTTCTCCTCCTGCTCACTTCTATCTCCTTCTTCCCTCTCCTCTTCTTCATGTAACTCTGTGAAACTCTCTGGGTGTCCCTCACTGTGGAGAATCTTTTCACCATTAACCTAGAAGTTTTATTATCAGTGTTGTATGGATGGAGAAGTCTTGAGGCTACTGGAAGAATAAGACTGAAAACCAGAGGCAGGAAGTTTAAGCCCCAAACCTGAGAACACCAGAGAACTCCTAACTCCAGGGAACATTAATTAATAAGAGACCATCCAAAGCCTCCATATCTACACTGAAACCAACTACCACCCAAGAGCCAATAAGTTCCAGAGCAAGACATACCACGCAAATTCTCCAGCAATTCAGGAATGTAGCCCTGAGCATCAATATACAGGCTGCCCAAAGTCACACCAAACCCACAGACATCTCAAAACTCACTACTGGACACTCCATTGCATTCCAGAGAGAAAAAAATCCAGCTCCACCCACCAGAACACTGATGCAAGTTTCCCTAACCAGGAAACCTTGACAAGCCAATCATCCAACCCCACCCACTGTGAGGAACCTCCACAATAAAGAGGAACCACCAACTACCAGAATACAGAAAGGCCACCCCAAACACTGCAATCTAAATAAGATGAAAATGCAGAGAAGTACTCAGCAGGTAAAGAACATGAAAAATGCCCACCAAACCAAACAAAAGAGGAGGAAATAGGGAATCTACCTGAAAAAGAATTTAGAATAATGATAATAAAAATGATCCAAAATCTTGGAAACAAAATGGAGTTACAGGTAAATAGCCTGGAGACAAGGATCGAGAAGATGCAAGAAATGTTTAACAAGGACCTAGAAGAAATTTAAAAATAGTCAATTAATAATGAATAATGCAATAAATGAGATCAAAAACACTCTGGAGGGAACCAAGAGTAGAATAATGGAGGCAGAAGATAGGATAAGTGAGGTAGAAGATAGAATGGTGGAAATAAATGAAACAGAGAGGAAAAAAGAAAAAAGGATCAAAGAAATGAGGACAACCTCAGGGACCTCTGGGACAATGTGAAACACCCCAACATTCGAATTACAGGAGTCCCAGAAGAAGAAGACAAAAATAAAGGCCATGAGAAAATACTCGAGGAGATAATAGTTGAAAACTTCCCTAAAGTGGGGAAGGAAATAGTCACACAAGTCCAAGAAACCCAGAGAGTCCCAAACAGGATAAACCCAAGGCAAAACACCCCAAGACACATATTAATCAAATTAACAAAGATCAAACACAAAGAACAAATATTAAAAGCAGCAAGGAAAAAACAACAAATAACACACAAGGGGATTCCCATAAGGATAACAGCTGATCTTTCAATAGAAACTCTTCAGGCCAGAAGGGAATGGCAGGACATGCTTAAAGTAATGAAAGAAAATAACCTACAGCCCAGTTTACTGTACCCAGCAAGGATCTCATTCAAATATGAAGGAGAAATCAAAAGCTTTACAGACAAACAAAAGCTGAGAGAATTCAGCACCACCAAACCAGCTCTTCAACAAATGCTAAAGGATCTTCTCTAGACAGGAAACACAGAAAGGGTGTATAAATGTGAACCTAAAACAATAAAGTAAATGGCAACAGGATCATACTTATCAATAATTACCTTAAATGTAAATGGGTTGAATGCCCCAACCAAAAGACAAAGACTGGCTGAATGGATACAAAAACAAGACCCCTATATATGCTGTCTACAAGAGACCCACCTCAAAGCAAGGGACACATACAGACTGAAAGTGAAGGGCTGGTAAAGATATTCCATGCAAATAGAGACCAAAAGAAAGCAAGAGTGGCAATACTCATATCAGATAAAATAGACTTTAAAAAAAAGACTGTGAAAAGAGACAAAGAAGGACACTGCATAATGATCAAAGGATCAATCCAAGAAGAAGATATAACAATCATAAATATACATGCACCCAACATAGGAGCACCACAATATGTAAGACAAATGCTAACAAATATGAAAGGGGAAATTAACAATAACACAATAATAGTGGAAGACTTTAATACCCCACTCACACCTATGGATAGATCAACTTAACAGAAAATTAAAAAGGAAACACAAACTTTAAATGACACAATGGTTCAGCTAGACCTAATTGATATCTATAGGACATTTCACCCCAAAACAATGAATTTCACCTTTTTCTCAAGTGCACATAGAACCTTCTCCAGGATAGATCACACCCTGGGCCATAAATCTAGTCTTGGTAAATTCAAAAAAATTGAAATCATTCCAGTCATCTTTTCTGACCACAATGCAGTAAGATTAGATCTCAATTACAGGGAAAAAACTATTAAAAATTGCAACATATAGAGGCTAAATAACATGTTTCTGAATAACCAACAAATCATAGAAGAAATCAAAATATGCATAGAAACAAATGAAAATGAAAACACAACAACCCAAAACCTATGGGACACTGTAAAAGCAGTGCTAAGGGAAGGTTCATAGCAATACAGGCTTACCTCAAGAAACCAGAAAAAAGTCAAATAAATAACCTAACTCTACACCTAAGGCAACTAGAGAAGAAAGAAATGACTAACCCCAGGGTTAGCAAAAGGAAAGAAATCTTTAAAATTAGGGCAGAAATAATGCAAAAGAAACAAAAGAGACCATAGCAAAAATCAACAAAGCTAAAAGCTGGTTTTTTGAAAGGATAAATAAAATTGACAAACCATTAGCCAGACTCATCAAGAGACAAAGGGAGAAGAATCAAAACAACAAAATTAGAAATGAAAATGGAGAGATCTCAACAGACAACACAGAAATTCAAAGGATCATAACAGACTACTACCAGCAGTCATATGCCAATAAAAAGGACAACTTGGAAGAAATGGACAAATTCTTAGAAAAGTATAACTTTCCGAAACTGAACCAGGAAGAAATAGAAGATCTTAACAGACCAATCATAAACAAGGAAATTGAAACTGCAATCAGAAATCTTCCAGCATACAAGAGCCCAGGACCAGATGGCTTCATAGCTGAATTCTATCAAAAATTTAGAGAAGAGCTACGTGAACCGAGAACTTCCAGATGTTCAAGCTGGTTTTAGAAAAGGCAGAAGAACCAGAGATCGAATTGCCAACATCTGCTGGATCCTTGAAAATGGAAGAGAGTTCCAGAAAAACATCTATTTCTGCTTTATTGACTACACCAAAGCCTTCGACTGTGTGGATCACAATAAACTGTGGAAAATTCTGAAAGAGATGGGAATACCAGACCACCTGACTGCCTCTTGAGAAACCTGTATGCAGGTCAGGAAGCAACAGTTAGAGCTGGACATGGAACAACAGACTGATTCCAAATAGGAAAAGGAGTACGTCAAGGCTGTATATTATCACCCTGCTTATTTAACTTATATGCTGAGTACTTCATGAGAAACGCTGGGCTGGATGAAACACAAGCTGGAATCAAGATTGCCGGGAGAAATATCAATAACCTCAGATATGCAGATGACACCACCCTTATCGCAGAAAGTGAAGAAGAACTAAAGAGCCTCTTGATGAAAGTGAAAGAGGAGAGTGGAAAAGTTGACTTAAAGCTCAACATTCAGAAAACTAAGATCATGGCATCCAGTCCCATCACTTCATGGCAAATAGATGGGGAAACAGTGGAAACAGTGACAGGCTTTATTTTTCTGGGCTCCAAAATCAGTGCAGATGGTGATTGCAGCCATGAAATTAAAAGACGCTTACTCCTTGGAAGGAAAGTTATGACCAACCTAGACAGTATATTAAAAAGCAGAGACATTCCTTTGCCAACAAAGGTCCATCTGGTCAAAGCTATGGTTTTTCCAGTGGTCATGTATGGATGTGAGAGTTGGACTGTGCAGAAAGCTGAGCGCCGAAGGATTGATGCTTTTGAACTGTGGTGTTGGAGAAGATTCTTGAGAGTCCCTTGGACTGCAAGGAGATCCAACCAGTCCATCCTAAAGGAGATCAGTCCTGGGTATTCATTGGACGGATTGATGCTGAAGCGGAAACTCCAATACTTTTGCCACCTGGTGCGAAGAGTTGACTCATTGGAAAAGACCCTGATGCTGGGAGGGATTGGGGGCAGGAGGAGAAGGGGACGACAGAGGATGAGATGGCTGGATGGCATCACCGACTCGATAGGCATGAGTTTGAGTAAACTCCAGGAGTTTGTGATGGACAGGGGAGGCCTGGAGTGCTGTGATTCAATGGGTCGCAAAGTGTCAGACATAACTGAGCGACTGAACTGAACTGAACATCTATCTTACTCAAACTCTTCCAGAAAATTGCAGAGGAAGGTAAACTTCCAAACTCACTCTATGAGGCCACCATCACCCTAATACCAAAACCTGACAAAGATCCCACAAAAAGAAGAAATCTACAGGCCAATATCACTGATGAATATAGGTGCAAAAATCCTTAACAAAATTCTAGCAAACAGAATCCAACAACATATTAAAAAGATCATACATCATGACCAAATGAGCTTTATCCCAGGAATGCAAGGATTCTTTAATATCTGCAAATCAATCAATGTAATGCACCACATTAACAAATTTAAAAATAAAAACCATATGATAATCTCAATAGATGCAGAAAAAGCCTTGACAAAATTCAACATCCATTTATGATGGACAAAAAACTCTCCAGAAAGCAGGAATAGAAGGAACATACCTCAACATAATAAAAGCTATATATGACAAACTACAGCAAACATTATCCTCAATGGTGAGAAATTGAAAGCATTTCCCCTAAAGTCAGGAACAAGGCAAGCGTGCCCACTCTCACCACTACTATTTGACATAGTTTTGGAAGTTTTGGCCACAACAATCAGAGCAGAAAAAGAAATAAAAGGAATCCAGATAGGAAAAGAAGAAGTACAATTCTCACTGTTTGCAGATGACATGAACCTCTACATAGAAAACCCTAAAGACTCTACCAGAAAATTACTAGAGCTAATCAATGAATATAGTAAAGTTGCAGGATATAAAATTTACATGCAGAATTCCCTTGCATTCCTATACACTAACAATGAGAAAACAGAAAGAGAAATTACAATACCATTCACCATTGCAATGAAAAGAATATAATACTTAGGAATATATCTACCTAAAGAAAGAAAAGACCTATATATAGAAAACTAAAACCCTGATGAAAGAAATCAAAGAAGACACAAATAGATGGAGAAATATACTGTGTTCATGGATTGGAAGAATCAATATTGTGAAAATGAGTATATGACCAAAAGCAATCTATAGATTCAATGCAATCCCTATCAAGCTACCAACGGTATTTTTCAGAGAACTAGAACAAATACTTTCACAATTTGTATGGAAATACAAAAAACCTAGAATAGCCAAAACAATCTTGAGAAGGAAGAATGGAACTGGAGGAATCAGCCTGCCTGACTTCAGGCTCTACTACAAGCCACAGTCATCAAGACAGTATGGTACTGGCACAAAGACAGAAATATAGATCAATGGAACAGAATAGAAAGCCCAGAGATAAATCCACGTACCTATGGACACCTTATCTTTGACAAAGGAGGTAAGAATATACAATGGAGAAAAGACAACCTCTTTAACAAGTGGTGCTGGGAAAACTGGTCAACCACTTGTAAAAGAATGAAACTAGAACACTTTCTAACACCATACACAAAAATAAACTCAAAATGGATTAAAGATCTAAATGTAAGTCCAGAAACTATAAAACTCCTAGAGGAGAACGTAGGCAAAACACTTTCTGACATAAATCACAGCAAGATCCTCTATGACCCACCTCCCAGAATATTGGAAATAAAAGCAAAAATAAACAAATGCGACCTAATGAAACTTAAAAGCTTTTGCACAACAAAGGAAAAATATAAGTAAGGTGAAAAGACGGCCTTCAGAATGGGAGAAAATAATAGCAAATGAAGCAACAGAAAAAGAATTAATCTAAAAAATATACAAGCAACTCCTGCAGCTCAATTCCAGAAAAATAAATGACCCAATCAAAAAATGGGCCAAAGAACTAAACAGACATTTCTCCAAAGAAGACATACAGATGTCTAACAAACACATGAAAAGATGCTCAACATCACTCATTATTAGAGAAATGCAAATCAAAACCACAATGAGGTACCATTTCACACCAGTCAGAATGGCTGCTATCCAAACGTCTACAAGCAATAAATGCTGGAGAGGGTGTGGAGAAAAGGGAACCCTCTTACACTGTTGGTGGGAATGTAAATTGACACAGCCACTATGGAAGATGTTATGGAGATTCCTTAAAAAAAACTAGGACTAAAACCACCATATGACCCAGGAATCCCACTCCTAGGCATGTACCCTGAGGAAACCAAAATTGATAGAGACACATGTATCCCATTGTTCATTGCAGCACTATCTACAATAGCTAGAACATGGAAGCAAGCTAGATATCCACTGACAGAAGAATGGATAAAGAAGTTGTGGTACATATACACAATGGAATATTACTCAGTCATAAAAAGGTATGCATTTGAGTCAGTTCTGATGAGGCGGATGAACCTAGAACCTATTATACAGACTGAAGTGAGTCAGAAAGAGAAAGATAAATATTGTATTCTAAAGCACATATTTGCAATCTAGAAAAATGGTTCTGAAGAATTTATTTACAGGGCAGCAATGGAGAAACAGACATAGAGAATAGACTTATGGACATGGGGAGAGGAAGGAGAGGGTGAGATGTATGATAGAGTAACATGGAAACTTACATTACCATATGAAAAATAGATAGCCAATCAGAATTTGCTGTATGTCTCAGGAAACTCAAACATGGGCTTTGTATCAACCTAGAGGGGTGGGATGGGAGAGAGATGGGAGGGAGGTTCAAAAGGGAGGGGATATATGTATACCTATGGCTAATTGATATTGAGGTTTGACAGAAAACAACAGAATTCTGTAAAAAAATTTTCCTTCAATAAAAAAATTAATTGAAAAGAAAAGAAAAAGAGGGGAGATGGTTGTACATTAAATACCATTTGAATACACTTTGACTAAGTGGTGGCAAATGTCTGCCTCCAGTAAATGTGTCAAAACGCCTTGGGAAAGTGTAGTCAAAAGAGCCTTGGGAAAGTGACACTGAAATTTTCCTGTTTCAAATGCCAGCTTAGGGATCAAAATTGATTTGGACCAATAGAACATAGATATTTTGTTCTCTTCATTATGAGAATAGTGGTTGAAAAGTGTTTTTTTTAAAATTGCTTTAAAGAATGCATGATTGTGTCTTTTGGAAACTACATATCAATCTCTTATTTTCTACTGCACCAAAATATCATATTCTAGAATACTTGAGAAATAGTGAAATATGGTTAACTTGTTATTTTATTTTTTGATGTTTAAGAAATTTTTTTCTGTGCATGGTTGTTTTAGCATTACTTTAGGAGAAGTGGGCACAGGAAAATATTGTAAATGTATTAGTCCTTTCTCCTGGCTTAATTGAATATTTATTAATTCAATAAATATTTATTCATCCTCTTTTTGCAAGCAACATGGCATGAAACACTGTATGTTTTTGCCCTCAGAGTTCATTGTTGACTAGGACGAGATGGGGATATGAATGTAATTATATAGTATATTAGTAAAAATTGGCTGACTGTTAAACAATGTTAAATTTCAATGGTTTAACACGGTAAAGGTTTATTTCTTGGTTATGTTGCTGTATACTGGGGGTGCACAAAGTGGATGGTGCAAGGTTTCCACTCTGTGCAGTCATTCATATTTTTCCCATTTAGTGGCTCTGTCATCTTTTGGTCCTCAGAGAGCTCCATCGAATTTTCTACATCTGTCTAGCAGGTAAGGGAAAAAAGAACATGGGGTATTCCAAGCGAGGTTTCATGGGTCAGGCTTGGAGGAGCCTTCTTTCCATATTCTTTTGGTCAGAACTCAGTCATATGGCTGCACCAAACTTGAGTGCTTTGATCCAGTTCATAATACTTTAAAGATATTTAAAGTGCGTGCGTGTGTGTGTGTGTGTTTCCATATATGTCTCTCTGTTTTTCTGGGCTTCCTGTATTGGTACGTACCATCTGTATTAAAGGTCTGATATTTGGTGAAGACTCCTTACTGTGTTTTCTTTTTGTAAAATAATCCTGGCAATTATTGACCATTTGCTTTTCCATCAAAATTTTTGAATCACCTTATAAAAGCTCCATGAAAGAGCTTATTGCACGAAATGTTTTTATTTAAATTGCATTTGGCTATCGTTTTATTAGAATTAAATTTGTATCTAATTCACCCCAGACTTTATTACATGGTAGTTGTTCAATAAACACTTTATTGACTAAATAAAAGAAAGATGACAATTCTAAGCTTCAGGACAATGATCCCATTATAAATATTCTTTGTTCAGAATTGCCAACCAATTTTAAAATTGAGCAAAATAAAATTTAAAGTTTTACTGTTGCAGACCATCCACCATCTAATGTAGTCCAAAGATATTAGTTTTTCAGGTCACTGAACTTAGTGATTCAGATATTTAACTATGACAACACATGTTAAGTGTCTAGTACCATTAGTCTTGTTATACATGGTAACAGCAGATGGTATATTTGAATAAGTCCCTTTTACTACACCACTGTTCTAGTTTATTAACAAAGATCATTTTAAAGTAGCATGATCTTTAAAAAAATAGCTAGCCCAGGGAAACAAAAAATAAACATTGATGTTTTATTTGTTACTTTAAAAATGTTATGTAATACTTTTATATTTTATTACTACTATTTAAAATCTTTTAATTTGAGTGCTAATAGTCCCTAGCCAAGCTACTGCTACATTCCTATATGACTTTTTGACTGCTTGCTGAAGTTTAACAGCAGCATAAGTAAAACTTTTTACTCTTACTAAAATATAAGATTATCTTTTAAATACCAAAATATTAATATAGCTCTATGGTGGTGAGCTTTTCCTAAGAGGTAAATGGACTACCAGTATGAACTAATGAGTAAACTTTAGTATTATATGAAAAATAGTTTGACGCAAAGGATTTTCCAAGGAAAGGAAACACATACCAACTGGTATCTTTACCTACATAAGCATATCCTAATTGAATGATGTAATCCCAGGGCTGGAAGTTGGCTTGATAAGATTCATTACTGCTTCCTTCCTCTCTCCCTATCCGCTTTCCCCATAATGTCTCTGTTTCTAATCAGGAGGAACAAAGTTCATGGCTGAAAGGCAGTTTGGAAATCCAGATGGGCAGCAGGAAACCACAAGTCTGATTTTCTGTTTATAGGACTAGATAGAGAAGTTGACATGGTCTATTAAATTGATGAGGTCATTAATGGTTCATTCTTTCCCTGAACCCATAAAGGTGAAGGATAAAAAGATTCAGCATAGACCTAATGTGCTACAGTTACACTACAAGTGGTGAGACACATGTAAGTCCCAAGCTCATGCCAGGAAATACTAAATACCATATTTCAAGGTATCTGTGAGAAAAAGGAAGTCCCAACTCCCAACTTCTAATTTTACTTTACTGTCGTCCACCATGAGACTGTTCTATAGGATTGAAAGTGACCCAGAGCTTGCACTCAAAGCACATGTAGTGCTTATAGACTGTAAAGCAGGCAATCTGGAGTTTTAGCAAATTGGCAGAGCATAGCTCTGAAGTAAAAACCATTCAAAAAACTGTTTTGAGTACTAGAAACAAACATTAGAATTATTTACCAGGTAGAATTTTGAGTTCTTGCCAGTCTGACTGAAGTTCAGAAATAACAGAAATGTGCCATGGCTAGACAGCAGGTCCTTTCCTGGAGTCCAGATAACCCAGAAATTATTACATAATAATTGCACACCCTTCTACTACAGCAGGGCTTGGGATGGAGGGAGGAACTTGGACCCTGGAGTCAGAGGATTTGGGTTGCATCCCAGTTCTTTTATTTTACCAGCCATGTCTTGGGCCCAGGCCTTTGAAATCTCAGTTCTTCTCTCTGTAATATGGGAATAAAAGTACTGATCAGATTACTGTGCTGCTGCTGCTGCTAAGTCGCTTCAGTTGTGTCTGACTCTGTGTGACTCAATAGACGGCAGCCCACCAGGCTCCCCCGTCCCTGGGATTCTCCGGGCAAGAACACTGGAGTGGGTTGCCATTTCCGTCTCCAATGCATGAAAGTGAAAAGTGAAAGTGAAGTCACTCACTCATGTCGGACTCTTAGAGACCCCATGGACTACAGACTACCAGGCCTCTCTGTCCATGGGATTTTCCAGGCAAGAGTACTGGAATCCGTTGCCATTGCCTTCTCCACAGATTACTGTGAGGATAATATAAATGAAGTAGCTCCTTCTAGAAAAGGCCCCCATGCCTCAAATCTCTCACTGTTGCCTCTCAAATGCCTGTGATTCCTGTATTGCTCATGATTATGAGATAAGGCAGGGACAATGCACTAAAAATAGAAATGTATACTGTCTTGGTGGGAGGCGTATATGACATTTTCAAACCAGCACATTGGCCTTTATTTACTTTTGCAAATGAATTAACCAGCCACTGTGCAAGGAATTCATAGGCTGGGACACAGTAAGGATAAGTTCAGAATATAAAAGGTGTTTAGAAGTAGAGTATGAGGAACTATTGCAGCCATGAAATTGAAGACACTTACTCCTTGGAAGGAAAGTTAGGACCAACCTAGATAGCATATTAAAAAGCAGAGACATTACTTTGCCAACAAAGGTCTGCCTAGTCAAGGCTATGGTTTTACCAGTGGTCATGTATGGATGTGAGAGTTGGACTGTGAAGAAAGCTGAGCGCCGAAGAATTGATGCTTTTGAACTGTGGTGTTGGAGAAGACTCTTGAGAGTCCCTTGGACTGCAAGGAGATCCAACCAGTCCATCCTAAAGGAGATCAGTCCTGGGTGTTCATTGGACGGATTGATGCTGAAGCTGAAACTCCAATACTTTGGCCACCTCATGCGAAGAGTTGACTCATTGGAAAAGACCCTGATGCTGGGAGGGATTGGGGGCAGGAGGAGAAGGGGACGACAGAGGATGAGATGGCTGGATGGCATCACCGACTTGATGGACATGAGTTTGGGTAAACTCCAGGAGTTGGTGATGGACAGGGAGGCCTGGTGTGCTGCGATTCATGGGGTCACAAAGAGTCGGACACGATGGAGCCACTGAACTGAACTGATGAGGAACTATCAAAAAAGGCAGGCCTGGGATGGGAGAGTTAGGTACACTGAAGTACCTGGGTCAAGAAATGTGAGTCCTCAGGATTAGAAGGAGAGGGTGGTAGAGCATAGTTGGGGTGGAGTGGGGTAGGGGAGTGACTGTGCACAAAAATGACAGTTGGAGTCATCCTTGATTCCTCTCTCTCACACCTGTAGCCAAATCACCAGCAAATATCAGCATCCAGTCAATTCTTACCAGGTACCCTGGTGTAAACCATTTTCTTCTGTCCCAGTTACCACAGTAGCTCCCTAACTGTGCTCTGCCTACTCTTCCCTCCTACTGTCTGTTCTCTGAGTGCTCCTTTCAAAACATAATGTCAGACCATATCACTCCTTGCTCAGAACTCTCTGCTGTTGTTTAGTCGCTCAGTCAAGTCCAACTCTTTTGCGACCCCATGGACTGTGGCCCACCAGGCTCCTCTGTGGGATTTTCCAGGCAAGAATACTGGGGTGGGTAGTCATTCCCTTCTCCAACCTAGGAACTGAACCTGTATTTCCTGCATTGGCAAGTGGATGCTTCACTGCCAAGCCCCCAAGGAAGCCCGGGTGTAATCTTAGGCAGCTCCTTAACTCATTCTTTCCTCCCAGCAACCAATCTGACTTTTGTGAGAATTGACAAAAAGTGTCAGGCATTGCACATAGTAGGTAGATATAAATGTTCATTAAACTAAAATGAAAGATAGCTGTTATAAGTGGAAGGAGGTTTACAAAGTCGAAGCTCTTCCACCTCCTGCTAAGTTTGATCTCAAATGCTCTGAGTCCTGGTGTGATAGGAGGAAGGAAGATGATAACGGGAAGACAAAATAAATGCCCCCAAGCTATCGTTGCCCATCTGTCCTTTTCCTGAAAACTAAGAGGACACAGTGGAGCAATTCTGAGCAGCCTGGTTTTAGGATCAGATGTCTGTTCAGGGAAACGTGCTCTGATAGTGGAGTGAAAAAGAAAACCAACTAGGGAGTTGCTGCTGAGTTCTGGGTGAAAGATCATGTTCACCTGAGTCAAGGAGGTGAGAAAGGGGCTGGAGAGGTAGGTAAGGGTTTCTGTAGATTTTTAGGATACAGAATCTGTAGGATTTTATGGTCATTTACATGTGAGGGGTAAGATAAATAAAGAGCCTAAAAGGAACTCTAAAATAGTCACTAGCAAGAGCTAGGAGTAAGAGCAGCAAGGTGGTTCCTCTGAGAAGATGACACCGTTACGGTCACTGTCTCCCCCTCACATGGTTGTTGCTTCTCAGTCCAGAAAGGGGCTTATCAGAGATGTGAAAGCAGGTAAGGTGAACAGGAATACCACTAAGGCTGGGTCTCAAAGGGGCAACTGTGAATGCTAAGATGAGCAACAGCATCACCTGGAAACTTGAAAGAACTTGTTCCACTCAAACTTCCTGAGTTATAATCTAGGCATGGGGCTCAGCAATCTGTGTTTCGACAGACCCTCCTGGTGATGTCTATGCATATTAAAATTTGAACACTGCTCTAAATAAGTCATTTTGATCCTGAAAATACATCCATTCATCAAACCACTGGGCAGTCAGACAAAATGGATGTATAACCAGAGGCCTCTGAAACGGGCCAGGATTCAAGCTGAAGAACAGTTAGCTAGACATTGGCAATGAGGCAAAGGTTTATCTTCCTCTCTCATCTAAAGATGCCACATGAAACCTTCCAAATTCTCAAGGGAAAGATGTCTCTGATGTATATTGTTTGTCTTTAGTCTTACCCAAAATAAAACATTTTCAAAAGGAAAGTAAAAGTGAAGGAAAGGTGAAAAAGGCAGATGCCACACATACCACTTAGCATTGCTCTTGGGAACACCAGGCCCTGCTTCCTCACCTGGCATTTTCAGTTACTTCCCACAACAGCTTGCTCAAAGGCCTGCACCCAGAATCCCCTGCAGTTTCAGAATCTATAGAGTAGGGATGTGGATCAAACGGGATGGTCATAAGGACACCCTGACTCTTCCTCTCTAGTGGACTCAGTCAACCAGGAAAGGGTTCTAGTGAGACCTGACAAGATATTTAGAGTTCTTCAATCACTGCAGCAAGAGGATGGGCAGACCAGGAGTGAGGTATATGGGTGAAGTCAGTTCTGCGTGACCCGCAGAAGGAACCTCAGGATGTGTGTACTTCCATCTCTGAGCCTCAGCTGGCTCATATTAAAAATGAAAGGTGCTGTGTGCTAAGTCACCTTGTTCATGTCTAACTCTTTGCGACCCCATGGACTGTAGCTCACCAGGCTCCTCTGTCCATGGGATTCTCCAGGCAAGGATACTGGAGTGGGTTGCCATGCCCTCCTCCAGGGGATCTTCCTGACCCAGGGACCAAACCTGCATCTCTTGCATCTCCTGCATTGGCAGGTGAGTTCTTTACCATTAGTGCCACCTGGGAGTGAAAGGTGGTGGTGTGTTAGTCACTAAGTCATGGCCAGATCTTGCAACCCCATGGGCTGTAGCCCACCAGGCTTCTCTGTCCATGGGATTTCCTAGGCAAGAATATTGGAGTGGGTTGTCCTTTCCTCCTCCAGAGGATCTTTCCAACTCAGCGATCGAACCCATGTCTCCATTGGCAGGCAAATTCCTTACTGCTGAGCCACCCGGGAAGCCTCTAAATGAAAGAGTGGGGCTAAACGGTACACCCAGTATTTTAATTTTTACTTGTTCTTTCATGCCCCAGAAGTCTTGATCCTAGAGATGTTATCAATTTAGTTTTTGTAGCATGAGATAGTAATATTCACTGAACTCTATATTATTCCCTATTTGAGGGAAGAGATGTCAGGATTTTTAGGATTGAATTGACCTTAGAGCAAGATAAATCCTGTCAAACTCATATACTCCCAGAGGATTCTGTGAACATTTTAATCCTTGTGTATCTAGTGTTTAATCCTTGTATAGCTAGCGTTTTTGAAGGCACTGTCAAATTTCCATTGACAAATAGATTTGAATTATGCAGAAAAAGGCAATTTCTCCAGCATTATAAATGGTTCTGGAGCAAGATTTTTAAAATCTTTCAAGAGTCTTCGAGACATAGAGAAAGGCTATGACCCTGAAAGAGCACCTCATTCTTTAATATCTTCATCTTCAAATTAAAGCATTGAATAAGTTAGGGTTTGATTTTTTCCCCCAAAGTTTTTCTTTTTATATGGTCACAGCTCAGAGTGTCCACAGTTGTAGTTTTCTTCCACACAAAATTAGTTCCTTTACTTTTACTGTTTCCTTCGTCTTTCCTTTTATCATTTGAAAAAAAATTTTTTTGAGCCAGACTCAAAGGCAAGTAAAATGAGCCAGAGGCATCTTCTTTCTCTAGAATATTTGGAAGGCTTTACTTGGCAACTTCAAGTGGAGGAGAAAGGTGAGTCTTTTCTTCATTTTGTTCTTAAATGTTCAGCCAACAATCTTTCAGCTTGAGTCCTGTCCCATCAGAGGATTATACATCTGTTTTGTCCAGCTTCCCAGAGGTTTTGTGAATGTGTGCATTTGCAAAACCAAACATAATAACAA
Source organism: Cervus canadensis (assembly GCF_019320065.1). Taxonomy (NCBI): domain Eukaryota; kingdom Metazoa; phylum Chordata; class Mammalia; order Artiodactyla; family Cervidae; genus Cervus; species Cervus canadensis. The sequence goes on along the minus strand of NC_057391.1, from coordinate 56,392,436 downwards.
AAGAAGAAAATTCACATAGAACTTCTTAAAAAAACTCTAAACTGTTTTCTTGATTTCCAATAACTATGGTACCTTTTAGTCATGACTTGAGTTAAAGTATTAATTCCTGAACGGAATGAAATACACTTCTTTCTTGTTTATTCCGTTACACAAATGCTTACATAATTTTGCCTTAAACATAATCTTTTTCTGAAAATGTATAGTAGCTGAAAGCAATTTCCAGAAAGTCAAATGATTCCTCACAACATCTCTATGCAGGATATTTGCAGAGAGGTTGGAGTAATTGTTTTTCAAACAAAAGATAAACGCAAAGAAGGATGGGGTGATTAAAACTACTTAGTGAATCACTTTATATAAATTCAGAGCTTAGTTCATTCAGGAAAATGCCACAATATTCCTATTAATAATCAAGTTCTTCATATATTTGGAAATGTTTCTTGTGTTTTGTCTTATGTCCTTTAAAAAAATTTTTTTTTATTTTCTCGCAGTTATAGAGGCTTGAAATCTGAGACCGAAGTGTTGGCAGGGTTGGTTCCTGCTGAGGGTTGTGAGGAAGACTCTGTTCTAGGCCTCTCCCTAGCTTCTAGGGTTTTTCTGGCAATCTTTGGTGTTCCTCAACTTGTAAAAGCATCACTGTGATCTCTGCCTTGATGTTCACTTGGTGTCCTCCCTGCATGTGTGTCTGTTTCCAGAATTTCCCTTTTTTATAAGGATATCAGTCATATTGGATTAGGACCCATCCTAAGGACCTCATTTTAACTTTATTACCTCTGTAAAGAACCTGTCTCCAAATAAGATCACATCCAAGGTACTTGGATAGGACTTCACCATGTGAATTTGAAAGGGGTGGGGGATACAATTCAGTTCAAATACTATGTAATAAGATAATAGCAAAAACATGTTCATTTATTATTAATAGATTCCTTTGAAAGTATTTATTGAGGATTCACTGTTTACAGAGCACTGTGTTTATATGCCTTTTAAGGGGATCATTTTACTTCAGTACTTTCCTGATTCTTCCCAGCATACATCCCAAACTTACCCCATCCTATACTATCAGAAGGGAACTTCTACTCCTCTCACCCAAAAGTGCAAAAAAGAGAAGCGCTAAGGGAAGTAAAAAAGTTAACAGAAGTCCAAAAAAAAAGTACACCAGAATGATTTTTTTTACCTTCAGCTGTAATAAAGCAAAACAAAAAATTTCCTGAAACAGAGTCCCATTTTCCCCTGCCTCCACTTAAGCAGTGACATTTACACAAGACCCACTGTGTACTGTCAAAGGAATAGGAATAGGAGAGTGCAGAACTATAGGTAATAGCGTCATGGCTGCCTGGGGTAGGTTCCAGGAAGAAAGGTTGTGTTAGCTTCCTCAGAAGAAAATTTTGCAAAAGAGAAATGAGAAAGTGTTAGAGCAAATGTTGCCTGTTCTACTTAAGAACAGTCCTGACTTTATGACATCTTTTCCCTGAGAAAACATGCATAGGCAAAAATAGTCAACGGCATACACCCAAGAGAATTGAACAGATAATAAAACTTTGCAAGTTCCAAAATGCTGTAACACTTAGCATCAGTAGTTAAGAATGCCCTGGATAAGTTTATTGGCCTGACTGGAGAAAGAAAGAAAGTCTTGTTTTCTTGTAAATATTTTGAGAGGGTGGAAATAATGGTTCTTCTGATTTTCTTATTTTTATAGGATACTTGACTCTGTTTGAGGCTAGCTTATGAATTTGGGCTTGTTCTAATTTATAAGTGACCTTTGGATGAGTCTGAAGTTGTTCCTGGAATTTATACCACAGGGATTCCCTTTCTGTACTCCTTAGTTAATTACTCAACATATCACACATAAATGTGATGGGAAGGCAGACAAACATTTAAATTACTTTCCAAAGGAAGCTATGTTGGAAAATATTTGAACTACATCCATCTTGTGGGTTTCTTTTGTCTAATTCAAGCATTTTTCATAACTTAGCCTTCCTGATAAATTATTACTCAAAAGCATTTAAGCTTATTGTTTCTTCTTCAGAATACTGGTGGCAACCCAGGACCTACTCAAATACTGCCTCTGACTTTAAGTTTTAGTAAGCCCACAGGGAAGCCTGGCCTGCTGCAGTCCATGGGGTTGCAAAAGTGAGGTGCAACTTAGCTACTGAACAACAACAAGAAGCCCACCACAGTATTTAAATGCTTCATGTGAAAGGTCATCTAAGATCCCAGGTCCTGAGAGGGGAAAATTTTCTACTCTGCTAATGTGTTGGTTTCTATTCTGGATCTTCTGCTATAAGATCTAGTATGGCAATTCTGTGTCCTTTCTTTTCATGGAATATTTTAGAGATAAAAAATGAGGAGAAGCTGCTTCTTGAAACTAAGGGTGATTGTCCCCTTGGTGACCTGAACAATGAATGTGGGTAGCACAAGGCAATGGGAAAGTGATCTGCCTTCCAGGATGTCAGCAGATGGTCTCCTGGACTCATCATCTGTATTGCATCAAAAACACATGGAAGTTGTTTTCCACAGAGGCAGAGCTCTGCCCCAAACTTTGCACCAGGTCAGTTCCATACTGGATAATTATTGGGGAACTTTTTTCCTTCAGTACCACTGTCATTATGCCACTTCCTTGCTAAAAAATATTAATTGATTTGGTAGTGCTATTGTCTAGATGTTGTGCCACCCCGCTCAATTCATATATTGAATCCTAAACCCCAAGGTGATGGTATTAGGAGATGGGGCCTTTAAGAGGTAATTAAGTCTCGAAGGAAGCGCCCTCATGGGTGGGATTAGCGCCCTTATAAAAGAGGCCCAAGAACACTCCCTTTCACCCCTTACACTGCGCAAGAACATGAGAACATGGCCATGAGGGCACAAGCTCTGAAATAGAATGTGGGCCCTCACCAGAACTGAACCATGCTGGCACCGTTGTCTTGGACTTCCCAGCCTTCAGAACTGTAAGAAACTAATTTCTGTTGTTTATAATTCACCCAATCTATGGTATTTTGTTATACCAAGTAAGACTGGTAGGCAGAATAATGGCCCCTAAAATACGTCCAAAAAAATACAATCTGTCCATATTCTAATCCCCAGAACCTTTCAGTATATTACCTTACTTGGCAAAAAAGCCTTTGTAGATGTGATTAAAGTAAAATATCTTGAGATGGGGAGATTAATGTAAATTACCCAGGTGGACCCAATGTGAGTCCTTAAAAGCAGAGAATCATTTTCAGCTGTGATGAGAGAGCGAGCGTGAAAGCCAAAATGAAAGAGAAGAGAGAGGGAACGTGCTGACAAGATGAAGGGTCAGAGAGATGAGGTGGAATACGGAGAGATTTGAAGCTTGAGAGATTCTCATAGTCTTCCCAACCCACGCTGTTAGCCCCACCACACTTTTTCTCACGCTGTTGCTTCTCACATCTGAATCTTCACCATCTATTGTCTGCATCCCACTCTGGAACAAAGCCAATTCTAACCCATAATGTTTTCTCTGTTTTTACATTCCTGCACAACTTACTTCTGTACTACATTGTACACCTAATACAGATACTCAAACTTGCTGGTCTAAGGCTGTCTTTACATTCTTAAGAATTATTAAGGATTCCAAAAATCCTTTGCTTATGTGAATTATATCTTTATTTACTGTATTAGGAATTAAAGAAAATTTTCAAGTAATTATTTATTCCTTTATTCTTAAATAACAATAATGACCTCATTTCATGCTAACATAAATAATGTATTTTAGTAAAGATGGATTATTTTCCAAAACAAGAAAATTTAATAAGTGTGGCATTCAGTTTTGCAAATCTTTGATGTTTGGCTTAATAGAAGACAGCTGGATTCTCAATCTATGTTCCATCTCTTACTATATACTGCTTTGGTTAAAGTATTTGAAGAAAAAATCTAGCCTCAAACAGAGTGCAGTCATAAAAGGAAATTATTTTTAAAGCATTTCCAGATAATTCTAGATATTCTTCTTTGATATTACACCAAAACTCGGTAAGTGGTATTAAATAGTTTCTTAAAGGCTAATTGCAATGTAGACTCTCAAACTGTATCAATGAGTCAGTTGCTACTCTTTTACTTTAAAATCTATTGATTTCCCTTGCACTTTGAATGGAATTTTTCCCCGTGCATGATTTTGTAGCATGCATGATTGGTTATTTGGAAAATACTGGTTTACGGAGTCATGCAAACCTTAAAGTGTTGACACAATTTTATGATGCAATATCAAAAATCATGCTTATTAGAATCACCACCGATATCATTAGAAAAGTATTTGTGTATTGAAAAGCTGTCAAGTTCATAGTGGTAAGTACAAGATTTTAAAAGTTCTAACATTGAAAGCTTGAATTTTATTGTCAACAAATATCGTCAGTTGTTTTCCTTGATGTGACATGCTTCATGCATTTTTTAAAAATACTGCCAAATACCCAAGTCTGAAAATCCAAACAGACTCAGTTTGTCAGTCTTTGTTTCATGGAAAAATAGTGGCAATTCCCACTTAAACTGCGGTGAGGGAAGGCATCAACATCTAGTATCTTTGCCCTCAGGCTTCTAGCAAGACACATATTTTCCTACAAATGAGCATTAAATGTTTAAAGGATCTGCCCATATTCCTTCAGTGAGAGTAATCAAATCCATAGGCATGTGCCCGCTGCAAGAGAAGCAGGCAATCTCTCTTGTTACTTGGTATAACAAGCTAGCAGGGAGACAGAGCTGAAGGCAAAGTCATAATGACCTTCCAGTCTTTCCTGTAGTCTCTCCTCCTAAGTGGGCTTCCACAGTGGTTCAGCGGTTAAGAATCTACCTGTGATGCAGAAGACAGTGGACAGGGGTTCGATCCCTGGGTGGGGAAGATCCCCTGGAGGAGGGTATGGCAATCCACTCCAGTATTCTTGCCTGGAGAATGCCATGGGTAGAGGAGCCCGCTAGACTACAGTCCATAAGGTCACGAAGAGTCAGACACGACTGAAGTGACTGAGCACGCACACGCACTCCCTCTAAGTGGTACTGTTTAAAAGGTACAGGAGAGTATAGGAGGAAGGGGAAGTCTTCCCATAGGGCAAACGTCTAAAGCTGAGGTGAGATGAGTCTTAAGAGCAATAGGAAAGTGAGCTCTGGAGAGCAGTTCCAGTAGAACAAACTGAATTGAAGCTGTGGGCTTTCTATTTTCATTTCCCATCTCTCCCCATTATGTTCTTTAAGAATACCTGACCCCAAACAGCTATGTATGTGTCAGAAAACAATCAACATAAAACACAGATTAGGGAGGGGAGATAGAGAAGACAAATACAAGGAAAATAGAGAATTAACTAAGAAAAAGATAAATAATTCAAATCACTATAATTTTAAAGAAATTTAAAGTTTAAAAAGTCTCAGATAACAAAAAGAGATGATAAAACAGTGAAGGATGATAAGCAAATTAATAGAGCAAGCTGGAAGAGAGAAGTAAAATATTACATTAGAGGAAAATCATAATGAAATAATAAAAGTAGAATAAGTACAATTTAAAATGAAACTTAAAATATAAAACAGTCTATAGAAGGGTATACAGGAAAAATGGGGGGGGGGAAGATTTCTATAACTTACAGAGAAGACAGTAGACAGGTAGAATATACAAAATACCCCATCTTCCTGAAGAACACACACACACATACTCATGCAGTCACCAAAAAGATTCAGAAAACTGCAGAAAAGAACTTTCCCAAAATAAAAATGTGAATTTGCAGGTAGAAAAAAAAAATCAACCTGCTGTGACACATCTTGATGAAATTACTGAACTTTAAGGATGAAGAAACAATGTAGGCATCCAATCGGGAGTTTACCATTAAAGGGGAAAATGGAGTTTTCCTCAAACTTGTCCAGAGCAACTGTTTTTTTTTTTCAATATAGTTTTATTTATTTTATTTTTTTGGCACGGCTGTGCTGGGTCTTTGTTGCTCCGAGGGCTCTTCTCTAGTTGTGGCAAGCAGGGGCTACTCTCTAGTTCTGTTGCTCAGGCTTCTCATTGCCATGACTTCTCTTGTTGCGGAGCATGGACTCTAGGGCACGAGCTTCAGTCATTGTGGCACCTGGGCTCTAGGGCACTTTACCAATTAAATAAGTGAAATTAAAAAAAAAAAAAGTTGTGGCGCAAGGACTTAGTTGCTCTGCAGTGTGTGGGATCTTCCCAGATTAGGGATCAAACCTGTGTCTCCCACATTGGCAGGCAGATTCTATACCACTGAGCCACTAGGAAAGCCCCACAGCCACTCTTGATACCAGAAAAATGAAACTGTTTTCACAAAATCTTAGAGAAGTATGAATTGTATGCCTAGATAAGTTGCTTTTCAAATATAAAACCAAGAGACATTCTCAAGCATACAAAAAACCCACAGACTGCAGCACCCATAATTTGTTCATAAAAAAGGAAAAAACTTGAAAATCAGGCCGACTTAGATATGAATCAAAATTTAAAACTTGGGCATAAAGAAACTGTGGTTTAAAACCCAGCTGTGGTATTATACATAATAAATAGATTTAAATTTAGAATTAAGGCTAAACAGTTATGAAAAAATGGTTACAGGAAAAAATAGAACTGTTATAGAGCTTTAAATTTTAAAAATAATACAACTGACAAAAATCAGAAGCTAGAGAAGAGGAACATTAGAATAAACTGAAGTGTGTTTACTTTCTTATCTCTCAGGGCAAGGACTTAACAGATGAAGTTCAGTGTACTTCCTTCACAGAAAGACAGTGCATCTGATTGCTTTCTGTTCAGTTCAGTTCAGCCGCTCAGTTGTGTCTGACTCTTTGCAACCCCATGAATTGCAGCACGCCAGGCCTCCCTGTCCATCACCAACTCCTGGAGTTTACTCAAACTCATGCCCATCAAGTCGGTGATGCCATCCAGCCATCTCATCCTCTGTCGTCCCCTTCTCCTCCTGCCCCCAATCCCTCCCAGCATCAGGGTCTTTCCAATGAGTCAACTTTTGGCATGAGGTGGCCAAAGTATTGGAGTTTCAGCTTCAGCATCAGTCCTTCCAATGAACACCCAGTACTGATCTCCTTTAGGATGGACTGGTTGGATCTCCTTGCAGTCTAAGGGACTCTCAAGACTCTTCTCCAACACAACAGTTCAAAAGCATCAATTTTTCAGCACTCAGCTTTCCTCACAGTGCAACTCTCACATCCATACATGACCACTGGAAAAACCATAGCCTTGACCAGACAGACCTTTGTTGGCAAAGGAATGTCTCTGCTTTTTAATATGCTAATCTAGGTTGGTCATAACTTTCCTTCCAAGGAGTGAGCGTCTTTTAATTTCATGGCTGCAGTCACCATCTGCAGTGATTTTGGAGCCCAAAAAATAAAGTCTGACACTGTTTCCACTGTCTCCCCATCTATTTCCCATGAGGTGATGGGACCAGATGCCATGATCTTCGTTTTCTGACTGTTAAGCTTTAAGCCAACTTTTTAACTCTCCTCTTTCACTTTCATCAAGAGGCTTTTCAGTTCCTCTTCACTCTTTGCCATAAGGGTGGTGTCATCCGCATATCTGAGGTTATTGCTATTTCTCCCGGCAATCTTGATTCCAGCTTGAGCTTCTTCCAGACCAGCATTTCTCATGATGTACTCAGCATATAAGTTAAATAAGCAGGGTGACAATATACAGCCTTGACGTATTCCTTTTCCTATTTGGAACCAGTCTGTTGTTCCATGTCCAGTTCTAACTGTTGCTTCCTGACCTGCATACAGGTTTCTCAAGAGGCAGGTCAGGTGGTCTGGTATTCCCATCTCTGGAAGAATTTTCCTCAGTTTATTGTGATCCACACAGTCGAAGGCTTTGGCGTAGTCAATAAAGCAGAAATAGGTGTTTTTCTGGAACTCTCTTGATTTGTCGATGATCCAGCGGATGTTGGCAATTTGATCTCTGGTTTCTGTAGATACCATCAACAAATGATTGCTGAATAGTGCTTCAGAGACAGTAGAAAAACCAGTCATCACATCTCAAAATTAAGAACAAAAGTAGAAGTCTTGAAGAATAGAGACTTAATTGGTCTTCGTCACATGGGAAGGACCTCTTTTGAGGCAAATATATAGCAAATAGGATTTTAATATTTTCCTCATCTAAGAATGGATAGGTGTAGGTTAAGGAAATGTTCATATCTCCTGTGGTTACTGGGTTATACAAAAGCTGTCAGCAAAATGCCCCCAAAATTTTTCTTCCTGATTTTGTTTATGGTTTTACAAGAACTAACCATATTGACTAGGCTAACTTTACCATTGGTGGTCATTTTTTCCTATTTAGCTGTGTTATAATTGGAGACATGAGGATGATTCATATGACCACACTTATATGACAGCTAAATCTGAAAGATTGTATATGAGTACATGTGGTATAACTTGGCTAGAGAAATGTATAAACATAAAATTACAATGGAAGATGTAATTTCCAGTGAGTAAACAACTCTGAATAACACATACAAGGCCAAGAAGGCCATACTCTGCCATGTAGATAACCCAGAGGAAGAACAAATAGAAGATGGACTTGTGCTTTAGGTTAGATTTCATTTCAGAAGTGTAACAGAGCTGGAGCATGGCACTGGTGTCAAACCAGATCCTGAAACCTGGCACAGCCGCTTTTGTATTGAATATCTTTGGATTAACTAAAGTACCTAAAATCTAAAGCAATTGACTTAAAATCTACTAAAGCAATTGTTTCCTCATTTTTATAAAATAATGGCCATAACAACACCACCTCCCACAGGGTCATTGTGAAAAGTGGTGAAATAACGTATGTGGTGAATTTAGTTGGACATATTCTCAGTAAATGGCATCTAGATGTGGCCACCTTAAAAAAGGAAAAAAGGTGACATGAAATGCTTACCTCTAGAAAGCGATTGTAGAAATGTTTTTAAGTAGTTGGAGAAGACAATCTTCTGCCTTTCACTTCACATTGCCAGATACTGTCAGCCCAACAGGCATCTTGAATTCTAACCCTAAATCCTCTGTTAGTGTTCTGTGTGGCCTTGGAGCCTTAGTTTCTTTGGCTCTGTCTTATCAAGTAGATCACTACCTGACAATATACTGTTAGAGCCAAAGATATATAAGGAAGTGTGTGTGCTCAGTTGGGTCTGATTCTTTGCGACTTCATGGACTGTAGCCTGACAGGCTCCTCTGTCCATGAGATTTCTTAGGCAAGAATATTGGAATGGGTTGCCATTTCCTCTTCCAGGGGATCTTCCCAATCCAGGGATCGAACTCATATTTCCTGAGTCACCGCATTGGCAGGCAGATTCTTTACCACTAAACCTGAAAGCCCTAGGAGATGTAAGAACTCTGAAAAATATGATGTTTCATATCAAGTGAGGAGATAGCTGGTGATGTCAACAATTATGCTTTAATAGCTACACTTTATCTTCACTTCATTTTGCTATCTTTCTCTTAAACTAAGGAGCTAAGAAACCATGTGCTCTTGGAGGGGGGTATTTTTATGTCTTTGAGTTCCTTTCCCAGGGATGCCTGTGAATGGAATATCCTTCTCCCTTACTGCACTAAAGCCCTATTTATCCTTCAAGACTTGGCTTAAATATCACTTCTCTCTGAAACTTGCCTTTTTAACTGTTCCCATTACCTGTGTTCTCATAGTATACTGTCTCTTTTGCAGTGTTTATCACATTGTCTGCTGGTTATTTCTTTTTTTTTCTTTTTTTAAAATTGGGATATAGCTACTTTACAATGTTGAGTTTCTGCTGTATGATAAAGTGAATCAGTTATATGTATACATATATCTCCTCCCTCTTTGACATCCCTTCTAACCCCCCCATATCCCATCCATTTAGGTCTCACCACAGAGCACCGAGTTGAGCTCTCTATATCATACAGTAGATTCCCACTAGCTATTTTATACATGGCAGTGCACATATGTCAGGTGGAAAGAATTGAAAGATTGGTGGCAATTTCTTTATAGCTCTGTCTCTACCACCAGTATGTAGCAACTAGAACATGTGTTCCTTGTAGTAGAGACATTTTCTATCACCATCACCTGACAGAGTGAGTGGTTTAGAGGAGGCAGTCAATAAATATTTTGGGGGGAAAGACAAAAGCTGGAAGTGGAGAGGAAATGAACAGTTACTGAGTATCTAATAAGTGTCAGGCATGTACCAAACCCTTCATATATATTATCTCAATTATTATAGCACTAGCATCTTTTTGTGTATCTATTCACTTAACAAATATTTATTGAGCCCTATCCTGTGCCAGGTACTATTGTAGATGCTGGCAATGTAGCTACATTTACAATTCCAAGAGAGGGGAGACAGCAAATTAGCAAAACATGTATAAATATGTCAAATAGTGAACTATGAAGAAAAATAAAACTGGATAAGAAAATAGAGCATGGGAGTTAGGTAATGTTTTAGATTAAGGACCAAGGGAGCACTTTGTAATGAGATGACTTTTGAGCAAAGATGTAAATCAAGTAAGATGATGGACTATAAATATCTCAAAAGAGTCCCAAAAAGAGGGCTAATAGTGCAAAGACCCCAGACAGGAACACATGTCATGTGTTTGAGAGCCAATGTGGAGGCCAGTGTGTCTGGAGAGGAGTGATCAAGGAGCTGAATGATTTAAGAGGTCAGAGAGAGATGTCATATACCCTCATGGAAAGGTCATTGGAAAACTTTGTGATTTTATTTTCAGTGAGAGAGGATGGCATGGGAAGATTTTGACCAAAGAGGTAAGTTCTTTGGATGCTGTGGAGAATATAGACTTTGATGGAGCAAAGTGGTTGAAAGGAACCACTTACTCTTTCACTGCAATAGCTGAGGAGACTATTAATGCAAAAAGAGACTAGAATGATAGCAGTGGGTACCAGGTACTAAATATAGTTTAAGGTAGAACCAATAGATTTGCTGATGAATTGTAAGTGTGGCATGACATAAAGAGGCTTTAAGCCTGAGAAACTGGACAAATGAAAAGACTATATACTGAAGTTGGGAGGTTGTGGAAAGAATAAGTTCGGGGAACAAAATGAGTCTGTTGAATTAAATTTAGGATATCTATTATATATCCAAATGGAGTTGCTGAGTAGGCAATTTGACTTTAAAAACCAGGAATAAAATTACCATATGTGTGTGTGAGTCACTAAGTCGTATCCAACTTTTTGCGTCCCCGTGAACTGTAGCCCACCAGGCTTCTCTGTCCATGGAATTCTCCAGGCAAGAGTACTGGAGTGGGTTGCCATTCCCTTCTCCAGGAGTCAAAACCACCACATGACCCAATAGTTCTACTACTGGACATATACTATGAGGAAACCAAAACTGAAAAAGATACATGTACCCCAGTGTTTATTTCAGCACTAGTTACAATAGCTAGAAAGTGGAAGCAACCTAGATATCCATCAACAGATGAATGGATAAAGAAGTTATGGTACATATACACAATGGAATATTACTCAGCCATGAAAAGGAATGCATTTGACTCAGTTCTAATGAGGTAGATGAACCTAGAGCCTATTATACAGAGTGAAGTAAGTCAGAAAGACAAATATTATATATTAACACATACATATGGAATCTAGAAGGATGGTACTGATGAACCTATCTGCAGGGCAGCAACAGAGACACAGACACAGAGAACAGACTTGTGGACACAGAGGGGAAGGAGAGGGAAGGACAAATTAAGAGAGTAGCATTAAAACATACATTACCATGTGTAAAATTAGATAGCCAGTGGAAATTTGCTATATGACACAAGGAGCTCAAATCTGGTGCTCTGTGACAGCCTAGAGGGGTGGTGTAGGGTGGAAGGTGGGAGGGATGCTCAAGAGGGAGGGGACATATGTATACCTATGGCTGATTTGTGTTGATATATGGTAGAAACAAACACAATATTGTAAAGCAGTTATTTTTCAATTAAAAATAAATACATTTTTTTTAAAGTTTAGAATTAATGGGAAAAGTTGTAGCTGGAGATATAACCTTTTGAAGGTCATCAGCATAAAAATAATATTTAAAGTCATAGGAGTGGATGAGATTACCTGAAAAATCAGAATGTTGTGCTAAGTCACTTTAATCATATCCGACTCTGTGACCCCATGGACTATAGCCTTCCAGGCTTCTCTGTCCATGGGGTTTTCTAGGCAAGAATACTGGAGTGGGTTGCCATTTCCTCCTCCAGGGGATCATCCCAACCCAGGGATCGAACCAGTGTCTCTCAGTTCTCCTGCATTGGCAGGCAGGTTCTTTACCACTGGCGCCACCTGGGAAGCCCCCAAAATCAAAATATACAGATGAAAATTGAGGTCTGAAGACTAAGTCCTAGGTACTCCAATGATTATAAGTTGGGAAAGAAAAAAGACCAGCAAAAGAGGCTGGGAAAGAATGGTCACAGAGGCAAGAAAGGAAGGGGGAGTGGTAGCCCAGAAGCTAAGGAGAAGAAGTGATCCAAGAAGACAGAAATGATCAAAAGGATCAAATACTGCTCATAGGTTCAACTCTGAGATCTCAGAATTTATTTCGTAGGTTTATTATTGCCATTGGATCTAGTTATTTTAGTAGGTGTCTTTATCCCTCTTTGACATAATCAAACTGAAGTTTGAAGAGATTAAGCAACTTGCCCAAGTTTAAACAGCTAAAATATGGGGAGAGGGGTATATGCAACTGCAGCACAAATCTGCCATCTCCACAGTCAATACTCTTTTTCTTCTTTAGTCACAGTTGTGCTCTACACGAGGCACGTAGGCAAGGGTGAAATTGGGGACTGAATCCAGCTTGTATTCTGCTTGCTAAACCAAATATTCTGAAGCAGGGAAGGGTCTGACTTGGGGAAAGGGTGTTTCTTCCCACAAAGGCAGGAGATACTTGAGTGGTACAAGGGAGAGTGATAAGAACTTGGACAAGTGAAAAGATAAAAATTTTAAAGTAAATCTGAGCATTGACTGTGTATGAATATGACCTGTAGGCATTTAAAAATGTATGGATGGCAGGGCATCACTCCAGACCTATTGTATCAGAATCTCCAAAAATGATCACCTATGTACCCTAGCATTTATAGATGGGTTGTACATCCCAACATCAAAAGACCTTAAAATCTCAGATCTTACCACGTCTACATAGTATCCAGAAGACTGTGGCTCTTTGAATTTGAGCGGGACATTCCAACACGTGCAATAGCACAAAGCAGTGATGAGTCTGGAATGGATTTTCTCACTCTGCTCTGAAAATCCCTACTTCTGTCCCCTCCAATATATGTGCAGTCTTAACACTGGTGGCCCCATGTGTCATTCCCCTTGTGATAAGCAAAGAAACCCCTTTCCTAGGCCCTTCATATTAGATATTTTGCTAACCCTCCCTTCACAAGATTAACCTCTTATAAAAGTGGCTCCCATATGTTTTTCTAAAAGAGTACATCCTACAGGCTTCCCTGGTGGCTCATTGGTAAAGAAAACCTGCCAGTGCAGGAGACCTGGGTTCGATCCCTGATCTGGGAAGACCCCACATACTGTGGAGCAACTAAGCTCGTGTGCCACAACCATTGATCTGTGCTCTAGAGCCCGGGAACTGCAACTACTGAGCCCACATGTCCTAGAGCCCATGCTCGGCAAAGAGAAGCCACTGCAATGAGAAGCCCATGCACCACAACTAGTGAAAACCCACACGACAACAAAGACCCAGCACAGCCAAAAAAAAAGTAAAACAAACAAAAAAAATTAATAAAAACCCTTAGATACATCCTAGCTAAAAAATGTGCCAGGTTTCAGAATGGTTGTGTGATGGTGGGGGCTGGAGGAGAACGCAGACAAACCTGAACCATCATATCCAAAATTTTCAAAAGTTCCAAAAGTGAACATGTTGATAATCACTGATATAACCTAGTTTCCCATTCCACTTTCTCTTCCCTGTGGATAAGGAACTTGAAGCCCATGAGAATTAAGTGCCTTAGGCAAGGTCATATAGCAAGTATAGTGGCAAATCAAGAGTTAGAAGTCAGGAGATCCAGGGCTTAGTCTGGAACAGCAGAGGAATCGATGGTCTAGTGGGAATGTAGTATCACGTTACTATGTAACTACATAGGACACTGAAAATGATCCTGATATCTGACCCTGTCACAGAGATTCTAATATAGTAGCATGGGATTGGGCCTAAGAATCATAAAACATTTCTGATGCTCAGCAAGTTTCAGGGAACTAAGACATAACAGTCATTAGCCATAGAAAATCTTAGGAGCTTAGAAGCCTCCAGTTGACTCTTTCTAGGGGGGAAAAAAAAAAAATCACAATAGGCCAAAATGACGTAAGTGCAAATACAGATTGATAGGTATTTTGAAGGAACTCTGAGCAGAGTATAGGTGACAGAAGCAAGCACCAGATTTGACCCGACCTTTTCCAGCTCAATCTTACCTTGAAGCTTTGCTGGAGACTTTCTGGATTCTATGGGCCATCTCTCTTTAGGAAACATCAAGTGAAACTGCAGGGCATAAAGGAGATGACTCCAGAGGATAGTGGAAGGACATGGGACCTTTGGCTTCTTGAGTCTCTGGCTTGTGTCTAGCTCACGTCATTAGCATGAGTTAAATTTCCTATTGTCATGGTGATCTGAGCCTTGGACACACTCTAGTTCTTGGGAGAGCGGTATCTCAACTAACAATAAGGGCCATGAAAGCTTAGCTGAAAGGGCAAATCAAAAGGCAGCAGTACTAGACCTTCTGCTCCTGATTTGGAAGAGAAGTATCCCTGGAAGCAGTGAATATTGAAGACCGCTTAACAGCGGTTCTCTGCTTTGCTTATCACTTTCCATAGATTATGCAGCTGCTTTTTCAATTATGTTCAAAAGGCAAGGGGGATTTAATGTGGCCAGTAATATAGGTACACCTGTTCTCATGATCCCAAGGAACACTCCATTTGCTTTTCATTTAAATCAATTACTGGGTATTCCAGCTTTTTATATAGTACTCAAATCAAGGTTGTTTGCATAACCTTTTTCTGTGGGGGGAACTGAGGAGGCTTGAGACACACAAACCAGTGAGGCCCTGAGCATGGTTTTGCAGTACAGTCAGGGGCAGCAAGCAAGCAAAGCAAGAAAGAGAAGCCAGTGCTTTAGGATGCCACCCCAGTAATGGCACCATCCTAGATGAATATGCCACAGCCACTAGGCCAAAGCATTATTAGGCAACCTGCCTGGAGAAGGAAATGGCTCACCACTCCAGTATTCTTGCCTGGAGAATTCCAGGGACAGATGAGCCTGGTGGGCTACAGTTGCAAAGAGTCAGACATGACTGAGAGACTATCACATCATCACAAATACGATTGATTGGGGTCTGCCTTGTCCATTTGGAAGGTGAGAGTCATTCCTGCAGAAAGGGTGTGCATTATCCTACCACCTCTCTCCCCTCTGAAAGCAACCAGCTTTTTGTCTGTATCTGAGGGTCTAATTCTGTTTTATTTGTTTTTTAGATTCAATGCATAAGTGGTATCATATGGTATTTGTCTTTTTCTAACATTTCTCTTGGCATAAAACTAGGTCCATCCATGTTGTTAAAATGGCAAGATCTCATTCTCTTTTCTAACTAATATTATATAAATATACCACATCTTCTTTATCCTTTCATCAGTTGATAGACTTTTAGCTTGCTCCCATATATTGGCTACTGTAAACAGTGCTACAGTGAAAATTGTGGTGTACAATGTCACGAACCTCCATCCATAGTTCTTCAGGCACTCTATCAGATCTAATCCCTTGAATCTATTTGTCACTTCCACTGTGAAATCATAAGGGATTTGTCTTAGGTCATACCTCAATGGCCTAGATGTTTTCCCTACTTTCTTCAATTTAAGTCTGAATTTTGCAATAAGGCGGAGAAGGCAATGGCAACCCACTCCAGTACTCTTGCCTGGAAAATCCCTTGGACGGAGGAGCCTGGTAGGCTGAAGTCCACGGGGTCGTGAAGAGTCGGACACGACTGAGCAACTTCACTTTCACTTTCACTTTGCAATAAGGAGTTTGTGATCTGAGCCACAGTCAGCTTCTGGTCTTGTTTTTGCTGACTGTATAGAACTTCTCCATCTTTGACTGCAGAGAATATAATCAATGTGATTTTGATATTGACCACCTGGTGATATCCATGTGTAGTCATCTTTTGTGTTGTTGGAAGAGCGTGTTTGCTATGTCCAGTGCATTCTCTTGGCAAAACTTAGCTAGTCTTCGGCCTGCTTCATTTTGTACTCCAAAGCCAAACTTGCCTGTTACTCCAGGTATCTCTTGACCTCCTACTTTTGCATTCCAGTCCCCTGTGATGTAAAGGACATCTTTTTTTGATGTTAGTTCTAGAAGTTCTTGTAGGTCTTCACAGAAAAATTCAGCTTCAGCTTCTTTGGCATTAGTGGTTGGGGCATAGACTTGGATTACTGTGATACTGAATGGTTTACCTTGTAAACGAACAGAGATCATTCTGTCCTTTTGAGATTTCATCCAAGTACTGCATTTTGGACTCTCTTGTTGACTATGACGGCTACTCCATTTCTTCTAAGGGATTCTTGCCCACAGTAGTAGATGTAATGATCATCTGAATTAAATTCACCCATTCCAGTCCATTTTAGTTCACTGGTTCCTAAAATGTCAATGTTCACTCCTCCCATCTCTTGTTTGACCACTTCCAATTTTCTTGATCCATGGACCTAACATTCCAGGTTCCTATGTATTATTTTTTACAGCATTGGACTTTCCTTTCACCACCAGACACACCCACAGCTGGGCATTGTTTCCACTTTTGCTCAGCCTCTTCATTCCTTATGTAAACATTTTTCCAGTCTTCTCTAGTAGCATATTGGGCACCTACCCACCTGGGAGTTCATCTTTCAGTGTCATATCTTTCTGCCTTTTCATATTGTTCATGGAATTCTCAAGGCAAGAATGCTGAAGCGGTTTTCCATTCCCTTCTCCAGTGGACCACGTGTTGTCAGAACTCTCAACTATGATCTGTCCATCTTGGGTGGCCCTACGTTCAGTAGCTTGAATTTTAATTTTGTTGATGATTTTCTTCACAGTGCAAAAGTTTTAACTAGGCCCTATTTATTTGTTTTTCCCTTGCCTGAGGAGACAGATATATGTAAGTACTTTGCCTATGCATCCTTCTAGGAGTTCTATGGTTTCAGATTTTACATTTAAGTCTTTAATACATTTTGAGTTTATTTTTGTATATGATATAAGAAAGTGGTTTAGTTTTATTCTTTTGTATGTAGCTGCCCAGTTTTCCCAACACAATTATTGAAGAAACTTTGTCCCCATTGTATTCACTTGCTTCCTTTGTCATAAATTAATTGACCATATAGATATAGGTTTATGTAAGCATTCTCTATTCTGTTTCATTGATCTATGTGTCTTTTTGGGAGCCAGCAGCATACTGTTTTGATTACTGTAGCTTTGTAGTAGTTTGAAATCAGGGCCCATGATGCCTCCAACTGTGTCCTTGTTTCTCAAGTTTGCTTTGGCTATTCAAGATGTATTTTGGTTTCTAACAAATTTTAGAGTTATTTTAGTTCTGTGAGGAATGCCATGAGTAATTTGGATGATAAGGATTGCATTATATAAGTGGATTGCATTGGGTAATATAGGCATTATAATAGTGTTAAAGAATGTTAATTCTTTAATATTAATTCTTCCAATCCATGAGTGCGGTATATCTTCCATTTCCTTTATAAATGTCCTATATGTTTCAGAATATTTCACCTCTTTGGTTAAATTTATTTATGATATTTTATTCTTTTTGATGTGATTGTAAATGAGAATTTCTGATGGTTCACTATTAGTGCTTATAAATGCAATGGATTTCTGTATACTAATTTTGTGTCCTACAACTTTATTGAGTTTATTGTTTCTAATACTTTTCCATGGTGTATTTAGAGTTTTTTGGATATAGTATACTGTCATCTGCAGAGAAGGACTGCTTTACCATCAGTTTTTCCTTTCCAATTTGGATGTCTACTCTTTCCTTTTCTTAATTGTTCTGGGCAGGACTTTCAGTATTATGTTGAATAAAAGTGGCTTTGGTGGACATTTTTGTCTTATTTCTGACCTTAGAGGAAATTCTCTCAGCTTTCACCATTGAGTAATGTTGTTAGCTGTGGGTTTGTCATGTATATTCTTTACTATGTTGAGGTATGTTCCCTCTGTATCTACTTTGTTGAGAGTTTTTATCAAACACAGATGTTAAATTTTGTCAAATGCTTTATCCGTATCTCTTCATATGAACCTGTCATATGATCTCTTCAGGAGACTGTGCATTGAAATATATGTGTATTCTGCAGCTTTTGAATGGAATATTGTGTGTGTGTGTGTCAATTAAGTCAGTTTGATCTAATATGTCATTTAAGACCAGTGTTTTCTTATTAATTTTCTTTCTGGATTGTCTATTCATTGATGTAAGTGGGGTTTTAAAGTCCTCTAATAGTATTGTTACTATTCATTTCTTGCTTTGTTTGTTTAATATTTGCTTTATATATTTAGGTGCTTCTGTGTTGGGTGCATAAATATATCATCCTCAGATCAACACATCAGCCATTATGTAATGCCATTCTTTGTCTTTTTTTAGTGTTCTTTTAAAGTCTATTTTATGTGCAATGTGAGTATTTCTATGACAGCTTTATTTATGTTTCCTTTTGCTTGGGATACCTATCTCCATCCTTTCAGTTTCAGTCTGTGTGTGTATTTAGATCTAAAGTGAGGCTCTGGTAGGCAGCAGACAAATGGGTATTGTTTTTGACACATTCAGCCACCCCATGTCTTTTGGTTAGAGCATGTCGTCCATTTACGTTTGTTTAGGGTGATTATTGATAGGTATGTACTTATTACTGTTAACTATTTTCTCATTGTTTTTGTAGCTCTCTTTGTTTCATTCTTCTTCTCGATCTCTTCTCTTACGGTTTGATGATTTTCTTTTGTGTTATGTTTGAGTTCCTTTAACTTTATTTTTTGTGTGTATCTATTGTAGATTTGCAGTTTGTGGTTACTGTGAGGTTCATATATATCAGTTTATTTTAAGTTGATAGTTTCTTATGTTTGAATGTATTCTGAAAGCTCTACATAGTACTCTCTGCCACATTTGTTTTTGATGTTCAACTTTATGTGTTCCTATTTTGTGTATCCCTTAACTACTTATTGTAATTATAGTTGATTTTACTTCTTTTGTCTTCTAACCCTCTCAATTTCTTTTTAAGTGGCTGATTCCCTGCCTTTACTAAATATTTGTTTTTTATCAGTGAGTTTTTTTTTTCATATATTTCTCTATTTTTAATTATGGTCTTCCCTCTTCTACTTAAAGAAGACCCTTTAACATTTCTTGTAAGGCCAGTTTAGTAGTAATGAACCCTTTTTGTTTTTCATTGTCTGGGACACTACCTTTCCTTCAATTTTGAATGATAACCTTGCTGGGTTGAATATCCTAGGTAGTAGGTGTTTTTCCTTTCATGACTTTAAATATATTCTATCACTCCCTTGTGGTCTGCAAAGTTTCTGGTGAAAAATACCTGATAGTGTAATGGGAATTTTCTTTCATATGACTAGTTGTTTTTCTCTTGATGTCTCTAAAATTCTCTGTCTTGAAGTTTTTTCAGTTTAATTATGGTTTGTCTTAGTTTGGAGCTCTTTGGGTTCATCTTGTTTTGGACTTTCTTTGTTTCTTGGACCTGGATATCTGTTTCCTTCTTCAGGTTAAAGAAGTTTTCAGTCATCATTTCTTCAAATAAGTTTTCTCCCCCTTTCTTCTCCTCTGTGACCCTTGTAATGTGTATGCTAGTATGCTTGATGATGTCCCAGAGATTCTTTGAACTCTCCTCATAAATTCTTTTTGTTTTTGCTGTTCCAATTGGGTGATTTTCACTCTTCTGTCTTCCAGATTCCTGACCCATTTTTCTGTATCATCATACCTGCTATCAGTTCTCTCTGGAGTATTTCTGGGCTTCCCTGGTGACTCAGATGGTAAAGAATTTGCCTGCAATGCAGGAGACCTGGATTTGATCCCTGGGTTGGGAAGATCCCCTGGAGGAGGGTATGGCAACTCATCCCAGTATTCTTGCCTGGAGAAGCCCCATGGACAGAGGAGCTTGGCCAGCTGCAGTCCACGGGGTCGAAAAGAGTCGGACGCCACTCAGCACAGCACATTCTTCAGCTCTGATTGATTCTTCCTTATATTCTCTGCTTCTTTGTTGACATTCTCACTGTGTTTCTCTGAGTCCAGTGAGCATTTTTATGACTCACTTTAAACTTCTAATCAGTTACAGTATTTATCTGTTTCATTAGGGTGTTTTTCTGGGACATTACCTTTGCTTTCATTCATCTCCTCAGTTTGTTTGACTTTGTTTTTTATCAATTAAATGAAACAGCTACCTCTTGTATTCTTGAAGGTGTGGCCTTGTGTGGAAGCATCCTCTGTGTAGACTGTGTGTGTCAGGCATCTTTGGCAGGCTTGTTGGCGCTTCAGTGGGTACAGGCCACAGGGTCCAGCCCTTCCCCACCCATTTATCAGATTCTCTAGGGTTAGTGAGTGGGTTTCTTTCATGTATAATCTAGGTGACCTTGAACGACTGTTTTTCCTATGCGCCTCAGGGCAGATGAGTAAGTGACTGGGTTCCTTCAGTCATATCCCACCCTATTGCATGTTGCTGCATCAGGAGTGGGGTGGGGTCCCTTCAATACTGTGTGTCTCTGTTTTTCCTGCCCATCTCTATGTGGTCTCTGTAAATGAAAGAGGGCTGGAACTCTCTCCAGGGTTGGAAGCACCAGAAAGCACCATATTTTGGATTCCCCTTCCACCTTTAAAGCACAGGTGAAACACATTCTCAGCACTTTAGCCCTGCCAAAGCCACCCCTTTGATTTGCACAAATTAAGCTGCACAAAAGATTTTTATTCAGCCCTCAGTTCTTCAGGAGGGATTGCTCTATATGTAGGTGTTGATTCCTTGTGTCAATAGAAGGACATGAGTTCAGGGTCTTCCTTTGCTGTCATTTTTGCACTAGAACTCTTAATATGTCTTTTTTTTTTTTTCATTTATTTTTATTAGTTGGAGGCTAATTACTTTACAATATTGTAGTGGTTTTTGCCATACATTAACATGAATCAGCCTTGGATTTACATGTGTTCCCCATCCTGAACCCCCCTCCCTCCCCATCCCATCCCTCTGGGTCATCCCAGTGCACCAGCCCTGAGCACTTGTCTCATGCGTCCAACCTGGCCTGGCGATCTGTTTCACACTTGATAATATACATGTTTTGATGATATTCTCTCAGATCATCCCACCCTCGCCTTCTCCCATAGAGTCCAATCTTAATAGGTCTTAAAGAAGGATGATTTTGCTGATAGTATCTGCAACCCCCCCCCCCCATTGTTATCCCTAAACTTTTTATCCTCTTTCAAAATACAGTTACTCCTGGAAGATTTAGTGCATTAAGCTTGTTTGGGATTCAACTGCAATTTAGTATAATTTCATTGGTTTATACTTATGTAAGTAGGGCCGAAAATACTGGGTGAGTGTATGAGGTGCTAGGGAAGGCAATAGGGGGCTCTTTCATGGCTGTGATGATGGTCTGGGTAGTGTGGAAAATCAGAGACAGCACTGGAGACCTGTTTTGGGGTGGTTAGAATGTATTGGGGGAGAAAGCTAAGTAAAGGGAGAGAATGAGCCTTGTACCAGTATTTCTCAAATGTTTGTATAAATACCTTAGAAACTCTTGGGGATGCTTTAAAAAGATATGTAAATGCTGGGGCTCCATCCAAAGATGCTGTGGATCAGTGAGCCTGGCCTGGGGCCCAACTAAGTTTAAGAACCAGTACTGTTAGGCACTTTTTATCTACCTCATAATTTTTCACAAGGTCAACCATCTTACAGGCTTTTCTTTACAAACACTTTTCACTTGGAAGGATAGCCTGTTCTACCTCATTGATCTTCTAAGCTGAGAACAAAATAGAGCAAGAAAGCCATTTTCTTCTAGTGGCTCAGTTTCCAGTGGCTGAGACCTTGACTTTTCTTGATCCCTATAGTCCTTTAAGCCTTGTAATTCTGATGCCTCTGAAAATACCCAAGCAAATATCCAAGGAAAGACAAATTTCAGTCTGATGCCTCCTGGTAAGGGATGTTTATGAAAGCCAATGAATGACAGGGGTTCCTTTGTTGTCATTCAGTTCACCTAGTCATGTCCTCCTCTTTGCAACCCCACGGACTGAAGCATGCCAGGCCTCCCTATCCCTCACCATCTCCCAAAGTTTTTCCAAGTTAATTTCCCTTGCATCAGTAATGCCATCCAGCCATCTCATCCTCTTGACAGCCTTTTCTCCTTCTGCCTTGAATCTTTCCCAGCATCTGCCCTGACTTTTCCAATGAGCTGGCTGTTCAAATCAGGTGACCAAAATACTGGAGCTTCAGCTTCAGCATCAGCCCTCCCAAAGAATATTCAGGATTGATTTCCCTTAGGATTCACTGGTTTGATCTCCTTGCTGTCCAAGGGACTTTCAGGAGTCTTCTCCAACACCGCAGTCTGAAGGCATCAATTCTTTGGTGCTCTGCCACCTTTATGGTCCAGCTCTCACTACCGTACATGACAACTGGGAAGACCATAGCCTTGACTATACAGACCTTTGTTGGCAGAGTAATGTTTCTGCTTTTCAACACACTGTCTAGGTTTGTCATAGCTTTCTTTCCAAGAAGCAATTGTCTTCTGATTTCATGGCTGCAGTCAACATCTGCAGTGAGTGTAGCTCCAAAAGATGAAATCCGTCACTACTTCCACCTTTTCCCCTTCTATATGCCATGAAGTAATGGGGCCATATGCCATAATCTTAGTTTTTTTTAATATTTAATTTTAAGTTGGCTCTTTCACTCTCCTCCTTCACCTTCATCAAGAGGCTCTTTACTTCCTCTTTGCTTCCTGCTATTAGAGTGGTATCATCTGCATATCTGAGGTTGTTGTTTCTCCCACCTATCTTGACTCCAGTTTGTAACTCATCCAGCCAAAAGTTCTCATGATGTGCTCAGTGTATAGGTTAAATAAAAAGAGTGACAGCAGACAGCCTTGTCGTACTCCTTTCTCAAACCTGAACCAATCAGTTGTTCCATACAGGGTTCTAATTGTTGCTTGTTGACCTGCATACAGGTTTCTCAGGGGATAGGTAAGATGGTCTGGTATTCCCATCTCTTTAGGAGCTTTCCACAGTTTGTTGTGATCCACACATTCAAAGGCTTTAGCATAGTGATTGAAACAGAGGTAGATGTTTTTCTGGAATTCCCTTGCTTTCTCTATGATCCAGTGAATGTTGGAAATTTGACTTCTGGTTCCTCTTCCTTTTCTAAACTCAGCTTGGACATCTGGAAGTTCTTGGTTCACATAATGCTGAAGCCTAGAATGCAATATTTTAAGTGTGACCTTACTACCATGGGAGATGAGTGCAGTTATCCAATGATATGAACATTCTTTAGTACTAACCCTCTTAGGAATTGGGATGAGGATTGACCTTTTCCAGTCCTGTGGCCACTGTTGGGTCTTCCAGATTTGCTAAGATGTTGAGTGCAACACTTTGATAGCATCATCCTTTAGGGTTTTGAATAGCTTTACTGGAATTTCATCACATCCACTAGCTTTATTGATAGCAGTGCTTCCCAATGCCCGGTCAACTTCACATTCCAGAATGTCTGACTCTGGCTGAAAGACCACACCATCGTAGTTATCTGGTTCATTAAGATCTTTTTAATACAGTTCTTCCAGATATTCTTTCCATCTCTTCTTGATCTCTTCTGAGTCTATCAGGTGTCTACCATTTCTGTCCTTTATTGTGCCAATCTTTGGGTGAAATAGTCCCTTGATATTTCCAATTTCCTGAAGAGATCTCTGGTCTTTCCCATTCTGTTGTTTTCCTCTAGTTTTATGCACTGTTTATAGAAGAAGGTCTTCTTGTCTCTCCTTGCTGTTCTTTGAAACTCTGCATTAAGTTGGATGTACCTTTCCCTTTCTCCCTTGCTTTTCACTTCTTCAGCTATTTGTAAAGCTTCCTCAGACAACCACTTTGCATTCTTGCTTTTCTTTTTCTTGGGATGATTCTGTTCACTGCCTCCTGGTCAATGTTACGTACCTCTATCCATAGTCCTTCAGGCACACTGTTTACTAGATCTAATCCCTTGAATTTGTTCGTCACTTCCACTGCATTTTCATAAGGAATTTAGGTCATACCCAGCTTAACTAGTGATTTTTCCCCACTTTTTTAGTTTAAGCCTGAATTTTGCTGTGAGAAGCTGATGATCTGAGCCACATTCAGCTACAGGTCTTGTTTTTTCTGACTGTATACAGCTTCTCCATCTTTGGCTACAAAGAGTATAATCAATTTGATTTTGATATTGACCATGTGGTGATGTCCATGTGTAAAGTTATCTCTTGTGTTGTTGAAAAAGGATGTTTGCTTTTTCAACAACATAAGGAGGTTGCTAATGCCTTTTTATTTTTTTTTCTTTCTTTTTTTTTTTTTCCAGTGGGTTTTGTCATAGATTGATATGAATCAGCCATGGATTTACATGTATTCCCAATCCCGATCCCCCCTCCCACCTCCCTCTCCACCCGATTCCTCTGGGTCTTCCCAGTGCACCAGGCCGGAGCACTTGTCTCATGCATCCCACCTGGGCTGGTGATCTGTTTCACCATAGATAGTATACATGCTGTTCTTTTGAAATATCCCACCCTCACATTCTCCCACAAAGTTCAAAAGTCTGTTCTGTATTCTGTGTCTCTTTTTCTGTTTTGCATATAGGGTTATCGTTACCATCTTTCTAAATTCCATATATATGTGTTAGTATGCTGTAATGTTCTTTATCTTTCTGGCTTACTTCACTCTGTATAATGGGCTCCAGTTTCATCCATCTCATTAGAACTGATTCAAATGAATTCTTTTTAATGGCTGAGTAATATTCCATGGTGTATATGTACCACAGCTTCCTTATCCATTCGTCTGCTGATGGGCATCTAGGTTGCTTCCATGTCCTGGCTATTATAAACAGTGCTGCGATGAACATTGGGGTGCACGTGTCTCTTTCAGATCTGGTTTCCTCAGTGTGTATGCCCAGAAGTGGGATTGCTGGGTCATATGGCAGTTCTATTTCCAGTTTTTTAAGGAATCTCCACACTGTTTTCCATAGTGGCTGTACTAGTTTGCATTCCACCAACAGTGTAAGAGGGTTCCCTTTTCTCCACACCCTCTCCAGCATTTATTGCTTGTAGACTTTTGGATAGCAGCCATCCTGACTGGCGTGTAATGGTACCTCATTGTGGTTTTGATTTGCATTTCTCTGATAATGAGTGATGTTGAGCATCTTTCATGTGTTTGTTAGCCATCTGTATGTCTTCTTTGGAGAAATGTCTGTTTAGTTCTTTGGCCCATTTTTTGATTGGGTCATTTATTTTTCTGGAATTGAGCTGCAGGAGTTGCTTGTATATTTTTGAGATTAATCCTTTGTCTGTTTCTTCATTTGCTATTATTTTCTCCCAATCTGAGGGCTGTCTTTTCACCTTACTTATAGTTTCCTTTGTAGTGCAAA